>NW_026606903.1:0-300142 GCF_029890125.1 Rhinichthys klamathensis goyatoka
TGGCCAATCAACGTACAGTTTTGTCACTGGTAGTTCCTATTTTGCTGGGTTAGACACTACTCTGAAGTAGGAGCTAATTTAGTCCCCCCAAAAGGCATTCCATTTACTAAATTTGTTCCCAGTTCCTGTGGTGTGAAAACGCCAAAAAGTGGGTACTTCCGCCAATAGTTATACTGTAGGAACTATGAAAACATTCCTCCAGTGCAAAAGCCCCTTATGTGGCATAAACATGTGGACCCCTAGGGCTGCATTTACCTGGTTAAAGCCTTTTGCAGCCAGATCCTGGTGTAGCCGATTGAGGGCCAGCTTTCCGGCGATGATTCCTGACTGCAGGTTGACCTCATCAGGGGATGATGGCTTAGCCTGAGGATTCCATTTGCTATAAAAGCGCTCCTCTGAAACCACTGAGATCTGATGGTAGAGACAAAAAAGAAGGGCTTTCAAGATGTACTCAAAAAAAGGAACTCAATCCATGTGAGTCTGTGTGAAGTTGTTATCTTGCCTGGTGGGGTACTAACTCATCATAGCCTCTGGTGCTACCAGTGGCACAGCAGGCTATAGAAACAACAGCAGAGCTGGGCAGTGAATCATATACAGAGCGGACCTACAACACAGAAGATCAATATAAGAACTCATTCAAGAAGCTCCATCAACATTAATGTAATTCAACGTGTTTGAAAATGCTATACCTGAATAGGGCACTCATTATCGTGTGTGACATCTAGGAACATGGCGTGGGCAATGCTGGGCACCAGAGGCCTGAGACTGGGCTGAAGAAAAGCCCCTACCGGTTCCCCTCCGTACCGGTACACCAGCCTGCCCTCCTCATGACTGTCTCCTGCGCTCATCGCCTCTACAACAGCACAAGGAATGACAAGTAACGCAATGCAAAGTATCAATACTCCATCAGTTTAAAGTGCCCCTATTATGCTATTAAAACGTTTCCTGATTTTGTTTTGGAGGTCTCCTACAATAGGTTTAGATGAATCCAAAATAAAAAAAGCACTTTCATTTTCTCATAATATACATTGCAGATCAACTCATTTCTAAAATATTCTGAAAAAAAAAAGGACTTTAGAGATTCTGTCTCGTTTCCGAGAGTCTACTCTGCTCTGATTGGTCAGATGGCCCAGTCTGTTTAGATTGGTTGAATCGCAAACGAAACGGCAATTAACATTTATGAATTTCAACTGCGGAGGCTTCCTCAGCATTTGTATACAAAGTGAAACAAACAGTACAGATTAATGATGGTGTCGGTTTTACCAATTTGAGCCCGAGTCCTCATCCTTTGGAAACTGCATGCAAAGTGGTTTCGCTTTTAAAGTGCAGAAAACAGCGTCTTCTCATCTCTAAACACAAACACTTCCAGGCCTCAGCTACAACTACAGTATTTAAGTAGGGTTAAAGTAGACGTTATTCGCAGGCAGCCAATGATGACCATAGGCTGAGATAATGCAATTTTTTACAAACCTACACAAGTTCGTGCAGGAAGTGAGACTGGAATTACTGACGACTCATTTCAGGCAGTTCAGAATCGCATCTGTCTTTTGGGAGACAATAACTCTGTTTATCGTGCACTTTGATCTTTGAAACTTTACAGAACTTTTATGTTCACAAACAGCTATATTACACACTACATGAAAGTTAATATCTGAAAAAGCATAATAGGGGCACTTTAATAGGTGCTAATTACTTCACTTAAAAATAGAAACTTCATCACCATTCACTCACATTCATGGTCATTCCAAACCTGTACTTTCATTTAAGTTGTACACAAAAAAATAATTCGTACCAGTTTTGCAGATCAAATCAGATCAAATTATTCATTGAAAAAATACAACTGAAAAAAGTGATTCATAATGAATCGATTTTCAGTAAAAAATTTCAAATCCAGTCTGTTTCTTACCCAACTATATTGTATGACACCAGAAAACTTGGAATGTAGTGCACAAGTCATGTGGACTACTTTTAGGGTAGTTTTAGTTAGTTTTATGGTGCTCTGTGTCCTTTTTAAAGTTTTTAAGTTCTAGTGCAGAAGAAAAAAAGTCATACAGGTTTGGCACAACATGAGGCGAGTAAATGATGAAAAGCTGATGTTTTTACTGCATTTTTGATCAAATAAATACAGCCATGTTTCAACTGCGGATGCATGAGACTTCTTTAAAAAAACATTCAATCCGTAGTGACCCCAAACTTTTGAATGGTAACAATTCAGGATGTTTGATAATAGTGTTAGACTTCACACTATACACTTATGTACAAACAATATAATAAAGGAGCTACAATGCAATTTTGTCAAAGACCTGGGTTATTAGAAGGCCATACCTCTGATGAGTGAGGAGATTCCTAATCTAGTCACAAAGACATTATCCAGCTCCTCGCTGCCCGTGAAGAGCTCGGCCACCACGTACAGGTCAGGCCTCAGTGTGCGGGCGGCATCCAGCATGAACTGCAGCAAGCAGGGTTAGTGCAAGACACACAGCCAAGAGGAAACCAAACCACGGGTGTTAGTATGTCAGGTGAGGGGCAAAAAAATGGGTTCAGAAAAGAAGGAGAGTCATGCCTCAAATGAAGCCAAAATGAGTGAACAGGAAACAAGGTCCAGGAGAGAGTTTTAGGATGTAAATATTCAGGAATGATAGTTCAGAGAGGGAATGACAGGATATGCAGAGCAAAAAGAGAAAAACAAACAGATAAGACATTGTTAGTGTCATGCTTACAGACATCAGTACCTCTGATGAGACTGGTTATTCCGAGCCGGTTTACAAACACATTGTCAATCAGCTCGCTGCCTGTAAAGAGCTCGGCTATCACATAGAGATTGGGTCTGACTGCTCTGGCCACCGCCAGCATGGCCTGCAGGGCACAACATGTGATACAATTCAGAAGTTTTGCTGCCTAGAAAACCGTCAACTGATGTTACATTTAGATGGGTTTCATTCATGTCCCTTAAATACAGTACATGTGTTTTAAAATAACTTTAACCCTAGAATGCATAAACCATAAATGAATCAACACGAATGCATGGAGGGGGTCAAAATGACCTGTATTGGAATGAATGGTTTTCTTCAAAAATACATGCCCTATTAATGGAATAATCAAAATAATTGATGATACACTAATGTTTTAATATATCAAACATTCCAGTCCACTTTTCTTGTATATATGCATTACAAAAGATGATATTTTAAATGCAGTTGTACTTTTTCTTAAACTCTAAACTACTAGAGAATATTGTGAAAATAAACTTTTCAGACAAAGACAGAACATTTCACATAAGATTTGGACCTTTCTAAGCATAACTTTTGGGCAGATGCACCTTTGTTTGAACCTTCAGCTGACCTTTCCTATAGCCTGAAATCACATATACTGTCTTGAGTAGGTTCTACATTTGATGAAGAACTACATGACTGTTACAAAAGTATGCATGTGCATATGTATATTATCAAGCATGAATGTGTATAGTATTAATGCAGTCTCAATGTACTACATCCGCCACTTGTAATGTGAGCTATAGAGTGAGTTGCCTCATTTCCCTGTTGAATGTTAAAGTGTCCATTGGATGTGATCTTCAGAATCATGGCAGAAGTAGTAGGTAATCCGGATACTTTTTTGCCTACTGTTTTGTGTGAATGCCGTGAACTCAGACATACTACTCATTTAACATACTGCTTTTCACCTATTATAAAGTAGGGAGGTATCATATGCGTGTTGAGACACAGGGTTGGTGTCTGAGGCAAATTCTTGGCTCAGAGTAAAACAAAAAGTAAAAACATATTTTTAAGTAACACATATTTTAAGAAAATAAGTATTGTTGACAAAAAAGATACTGCGTTGAGTCAAAATTCCATAGGAAATGAATACAGGTCAATTTAACCCCCTTTCTTTGTGCATTCTAGAGGTAGTAATACAAAAATCCCAATCCTATGATCAAGAAATATGAAAAGTAAATTGATGAGGGTCATGGAATATCAAATAAATAATTGTTTTCATTGATAAAATATTTCAAAAATCACACCATTCCAAGTCAATTTGACCCCCTTTATGCATTCCAGGGTTAACAACGTTTACAAATGTATATGTGTTATTATAGATATTTTTAGAAACGCACAAATTTTGAAATGTAGCTTTATTTCATGTTTCAACTTTTTATTTTTTCATGAGGTTACTTTTGCCCTTTGCTTTCGACTTCTCACTGTATTAGCAAATATGCACATTTTGAAAGCTATCAATTTGTCTTTGTGCCTTCTGTATTTTTACATTTTCAGTAGTCTTAAGAAAAGCAGACTTAAAGTTGTCCCCAGGTTTCAAATTTTCAATAAATGCTTATGCAACATTATTTTAATGACAGAATCACTTTAAAGAAGTGAACTATAGGAACTAAGGAAAAGTCAACTATTAGAACTAAGGAAAAGTCAGTCTCTTTTTAAACATTGTTTAAGAGACGATCTGTTACTATGTTTGTGTGTAGTAAACTGATAATTGAAAAACATCATGCCAACCCTGTTATCTTTCTGAGGGCATAACTACATCCCAACATGACTTATAATGCAATTTATTAAGATTCAAACATATAAATTTGTCTAATAAAAGATTTAAAATCGTATGAAACCTTTTGGGTCCCACTTTATATTAAGTGTCTTTACTATGTACTAGCATTTAAATGAATCATTTGTTACAATGCACTTATTGTGTACATAAAGTACATACTTTTACATTGTACATACCTGCATGTAATTACAGCTGCAATTAATTTCTGTAATTACATCTATATTTACACTGTTGACCTTTCCTTTGCCTTTCCCTGACCCATACCACCAAACCTGTCTTAACCTTACTTGTCTCCCACCTCAATAGCAGCAAATGTGTTTTGCAATTCAACATGAACACAATAAGTACATTTATTGTACCAAACATTTTTTTTATGTAAGTACATGGTAGTTAAAGACATCTAATATAAAGCGGGACCAACTTTTGTAATTTAAAAATCACCATGTTAAACTGGAAAAGGCGTCAGTTGCATAGCATGACTCTTATACATCACTGATTTATCAATAAGCATAGAACAGAGAATAAGCCACACTTAATATTTCTTAGTGTGAAGTACAGCAAATGACGGAGCTATCGGTGGATGGGGAACAGTCAGCAGCCAAAACGTACTAACCAAGACAGTAACTAACGAGCTCGCCATATCAAAATGTGTAGGGGAAAAAAACATTCCTGCCCCCCATGTCTAATATTCATCTTTACACATAGTTAATCTCAAACAGGTTATTTATCTGCGATCTAGCCAAAAGTAATAATCCATCTTTAGACACTGCCGCTGTACCTCAGCCACATGCAGTGGAGTTGAATGGCAGTTATCCAGACGCACTCCCACAAAGTGCTTGGCCGTGATCTCGGTGTATTTCTGCATGTGGGCCCACAGGTAGGGGCAGTCCTCGGGCCCGTTGCCATACCGCAGTTTAACACTGTCACCCCAGCAGATCAGCTCCCTCCTGATGTAGACATTGGACCCTGACCAAAATGAGGAGAAGATGAAAAAGCAACTTTGATTCACCTCACTGCCAAAAAGGTTTGGCAAGTGTTGTCAATGATTAGGATTTAGAAATGTGTTGATATCGCCACCTTGTGTTTAAAGTCAGAATGACATCACTGCCATCTTACAAATCCACTGTGACAGAATTCATTTTTACAATACACTTTTAAACTTTTTTACAAACTTTTTTTTCCCCCAGTAATTGTGGCGGGAAATCTGTGTATTTCTGAGGAGTGGACTTAAATATGGTTAAAAGCGAGAACTTTAGAACTGAGAATATTAAAGTCTTAATGGTAGATGAAAACTCTTTTTTAATTTAGCCATGAATAGTTTTACCTTTTAAACAATAAACTTAATTACACTACTGTTTAAAAGTTTGGGTCAGTAAGATTTTTTTAAAATGTTTTTCTATTATGCTCACCAATGCTCCATTTATTTGATCAAAAATAAAAGTAAACTTTGTAAATATATTATGTATAATAAATGTAAATTTAAGGAATGTAATTTATTCCTGTGATGGTAAAGCTGAATTTTCAGCATCATTACTCCAGTCTTCAGTGTCACATGATCCTTCAGAAATCATTCTAATATGCTGATTTGCAGCTCAAGAAACATGTTTATTACTATCAATGTTGAAAACAGTTGTGCTGCCTAATATTTTTTTGTATTCAATGATGAATAGCTTTTTTTTTTTAAATAGAAATTGAATGCGTCCTTGCTGAATAAAATAATTCATTTATTTAATTAAATTTTTAAATCTTACTGACCACAAACTTTTTTTTCAGAAGCTCTTTCAAAATTGCCATTTCAATGAAGAAAAAACCTAATAAATCAACATGCAACTTTATTTTAAGCTTCTTTACAGTCCGTATATAAACTACTATATTTTATATAATTAAAGAAAACATGTAACAAAACTCTATCAAACCTGGCTCTGCGAAGTTCCTCAGAGGATCGTCCCCCATGACCCAGCCATTGTGGGCCAGGAAGTGACATGACTTTTCTGGTTGATTAATCAGTTCCAGATCTTCCTCCAAAGTTGCCTCCTCGAATGGGAAAGTGAAATATCTGCATAAAGACAAAAGTTTTCAGAAGCACCATAATTACATATATTGTATTATATTTAGGGACATCGCTAGAGGGCCGGAAGTTGGTGACGATTCTAGGGCCCAACCGATGGGGACCCACAACAACAACCCGCACCGGGGCTCCGGATACCTTAGCTACGGCCCTTATTGTATACATTAATTTTATTAAACAAAGGAACATAATGCTAAAACTTCAGCAGAGGCGGATGGAATGAACTGTGCTACCTGGTAACCAGAGGATGCTTCCTGGTGACGGGGCCCAACTTGGGTCCATGGTCAGCCAGTCTTTCATAGCTCACGGTTCCATCAATGCAGTTGGTAGCCTGAGAGTAAAGAAGTTACATTACTGCACTGGACTACATTTAAATTAGAGGTAATTCTACAGAGAGAGAGACTCACCTGCTCCTGATGGTGCTTCATTTCATGAAACTGTTCACCATTGATTTCCTCTAGTCTCCTCCTCAGCCAGTTACAGCAATCTTCAATGGCACCAGGACTGCTCCTACAACAACATAAATTTATAATTCATCTGTAGAATACCAAATAAAGCATAATAAACAGTGTCCAGCAGGGGTGCAAAACTCAGTTCCTGGAGAGGGCCACAGTCCCGCAGAATTTAGCTTCAACCCTAATTAAACGCACCTGATCCAGCTTATCAAGTCCTTCAGGCTTATTTGAAAACTACAGGTATGTGTGTTGGAGCAGGGTTGGAACTGAACTCTGCAGGGCTGTGGACCCCCAGGAACTGAGTTTTGCACCCCTCAGGTCTACACTGAAAACATGCTCAAATGTGCATCAGCATACTAACCCATGGGGCACAAAGGTTTCTAAAGCGGAGTTCATGTCCACTGTGTTACCAAAGCGCCTGTACTGAGGGTCCTGAATGATCTTCAGTTGTTGTTTGTCATCAGTCTTGATCCTATCAGGTTTGGCTCCTGTACAGACAAGAACTAACAATTCAGAACTAACCCTTTAAAGTCACCATGAAAGAAAATAATTTATGGAATATTGAAGTATTTATTATAAATGATTAAAGGGTTAGTTCACCCAAAAATGAAAATTCTTTCATTCAAAAGCGACGAGAATACTTTTTGTGCGCAAAGAACAAACAAAAATAACGACTTTATTCAAATATTCATTTCCTTCTCTGTCGGCCGTGAGATTTCACGTAGTCATATTGCGCAAAGCTTCTGTGTTGCACGTCACACGTAGGCTCACTATTGGCCGACGCTGGTCATGTGTGTGATGCGTGTGACGTACAACCTAGAAGCTTTGCGTAGTTTTACAACGTGAAATCTCGAGGCCAACAGAGAAGGAAATGAATAGTTGAATAAAGTCGTTATTTTTGTTTGTTCTTTGCGCACAAAAAGTATTCTCGTCGCTTGATAAATTTAAGATTGAGCCACTGTAGTCACTCGGACTATTTTAACGATGTCTTTCATAACTTTTGGGCCGGTCAGTTTCGATCCCTTAAGAAGCCTATGGAGGAGTGATCCAGCTCTCAGATTTAATCAAAAATATCTTAATTTGTGTTCCGAAGATGAACGAAAGTCTTACGGGGTTGGAACAACATGAGGGTGAGTAAATACTGACAGAATTTTCATTTTGGGGTGAACTATCCCTTTAATCTGTGCACATATTTTTTTTTTAATTCATGTGCCCTTGTAATCTCGAAATATCTTCCTCCCCCTATTGCAGAGACATCTCTTCTCTGATGACGTGTTTACTGGCGCGAGGGACAACCTGTCACTCACATGAGATCAACCAATAGCAAACCACAACCCTCCAACGATTCCCTGATGAACAGAATCAAGTCCCGTCCTGCATTTTTCCTTGTTCAACAAGCCGTTTCACTTGGATATCCATCACAAAAGTGAACAAAAGACTATCGCAACTTCCATTTCATGCTGACTTTAACATTTTCACTTCTCTTAACCTAAGTGTCTGAGAACCATCCAGGAACTCACCGCTTTGTAGTAAAGCTCTGAACTGCTCCACCGCCGGTTCCACTTTGACTTGGAAGAACTCCCACAGTTTAATTTTGGGAAACACATCCTGCCAGAGAACTCCACGAATGGCCTAGTGAAAACACATTGCAGTTAGTTTTGAAGGAAATAAGAGCACCTTAGACTTCAAAATGAATTCCATTCTATGGCTTTCACAGAAAGCGATTCACTCACATGGAGGTGCGGGTGATCCTGGATTAGGGCAGGGAGACCCCTGTCTTCGTATTTGCCATCAGCTAAAGCACAGGTGACGTGCCACAGGGCCCTGTCCAGCACCCAGGCCGGCTTCAGATGAGGAGAGTTCACCAGGTTATAACCACACTCAGGATGTTTCTCAATCCATTTGCTGTTAGCAGCTGAGAATGGCAGACGGTTAAAAGACATAGCGGTTATCATGACATTGTAATGCAAAACAAATTAAAAAGGACTTAGAAGATGAAATGGGCATCACATAAGTCACTGCAAGTCACTGAATTGGTGATTCTACTTGAAACACCCCCTCCCCCCACCCCAATTAAAAGTTGTTGGTTCTAAAGAGACAGTATTTACAATAAATGCATAGATTCAAATAAATGCGGTACTTATGAACTTTCAAATAATCAAAAATCATGAAATAATGTCTTGCGGTTTCCACAAAAATATCAAGCAGCACAATTTTTTTTTAGAAACGGTATATTAATTGTTGTTTCTTGAGTAGCAAATCAGCATGATTTCTGAAGGATCATGTGACACTGAAGACTGGAGTAATGATGCTGAAAATTCAGCTTTGTCATCACAGGAATAAATGATAGTTTCAAATATATTAATAGAAAACAACTATTTAAAATTGTAATAATTTTTTATAATATTTCACAATATTACAGTTTTTACTATATATTTTTTAATCAAATAAATGTTTGTATATTTATATACGTATTTTGGACTTTGATTCTCAGATTCATAATGTGGCCTCAGACTTTTGGACCCAACTGTATATATGTAACCAGCACAAATACACACATATACCATGCCGCACTGGACTTCCCCTTGTTTAAATGTTTGGCATTTGTACACAGCTTCAGATAAGGTATCACACACCCCCTGACCTTTAGCTGTGCTGAGTTCTGGTAGAAAGAAATGAACTATGAACTTTGCTTTCTATTAAGCCTGACTACTCTAACACATGCATGCACAGCAAGACAAGATTAAGGAAAAAGAAACATGATCTTATAGTGACATGCTTAGAGATGTCAAACAGAGACTGAAGAAGCTCTGTAACAAGACTACGCAAAACAAGTAAACAATTCAAATTCCCCTGCAGTTATTCATCTGTAAACACATTAGCCTTCTCTAAACCTTCACAGTCAGTCAGCTTGTCTGAAAGAAAGTTTTAAAGTGCTTCTCTTTAGTATTCTGCTCACATATTGGGTCCATTCAACAGCTTAACCACACTATATCAGACAGGCTAAATGTTTCACCGATAGGTCCTGTCCTCTGCAAATAAACTATTTTTAGAATTGAAGTCAATGCAAAGGCTTTTAGTGGGGGCTTACTGGAGATTACAGTCATTCACTTTGGAACTGTGGCCTTTTCCATTGGAATAAGAGAACCCACTATAGCTGGACCCTGCAAATGGATAATTGACATGCAATACTTTTGAGAAGACCTGTGGGTGTGATATGTTATACTTAATCTAAAATTAGTTAACAGCCTTTTGACAATCTTTTATAACGGTTATGCATCAGAGATATTAGGATATTTTAAAAGTTAAAAAGTACCAAAATTGTCTATAAACAAGATAATAAAAAACGGAAAAGGAAAACGCGCACCCGTATGATTGTAAACCACATCCGTGATGCAAAGCATATTCCACTCATTCTTCATTTTCTCCACCAGGTTGCCAACATCTGTCCAGGTGTAAGCTTGTCCATGAGGGGAGAAGTCTGGGTTAAGCTCCAGCTGATCGGCCAGGGAGTAACAGGAGCGAGACTCACCCAGCGTCTGCAGTGGTGTGAAGTGAATCATATTATACCCTAAAAAAATAGAAATTTAATATGAAATCAGTTACTTTGAAACAGAATACTAACTGAATATTAAGAGATATTTCAGTTAATTTACCAATGTAATAAAACCGGCAAAGTATGATCTACGTGCATTTCAATGATAGACCTTACAGTGTATGATTATATACGGCCATTAGTAATGCACTGCGGATAATAATATTCCAATTAATATCGGGTGGGTTAAAGAGATAAATCGTTAATGTGTTGACATTAATACGATAAGACACGGAATTCTCATTTCATGGTAAAATGCAACGAACGTGCGTCACTCCTTTAATTTGTTTTCAACAACAACTTTTATCTCTTCAGGGAAAACCAGTCAAGGAAAACATATAGTATGCATCAATCACCTCCTAGTGGTCATTATATAAAACACAAAGGAAAAAAAGATATTGCTTAATAACTTAACAGCTTTAACTAAAAATATACATACGCGTAACAGAAATTATTCTGATAGGAGAGTTTTCCAGCATAATGATGGAAATATTAAATTGTTAAAAGCTGAATTTTTTGGTCAGGCACTAATTTGCAGACTCTCAATAAACTATGCAATTGCAGGGTTAGTGGAAGCTAAACAGATTCGAGTGGGAGCCTTTTAGTGAAATAGCTAACCAGGATGAATTAAGTGCTGGGTACGTGATATGTAATGGCTGTGAACCGCAGTATGTATCTGACATTAAACTAATAAAGCCTATATCCAGCCTTTGCTTGGACTGAACATATTTAATTTCTTTTGTGTTTGTTCGGAAAATTGGCGGAACTAGAGGCAAGCTTTTGTTTAGAAACTATTCTTAGACTACTTGTAAATAACTTTTACCTTAAACAAATGTTCAATTAAAAGCAGCCTACTTCAGTCTACTTCAGCCTACTTCAGTGTTATGTTACCATGTCATCTCACTTTTAACACTGAGAATTTGAATAACTGTATTGTGACGATCGGGTGTGGTTCGGGTGCAGATATCTATAGTTCGGATGGGTGGCGGGTGGATGGTTTATTTTTAACAGTAGATTCGGGTGATGTTAGAGCTGACCCAAGCATCTCTAATGGTCATTATTCTAAAATAAAGAACTCAAAAATGTTCACTTTGGAAAAACTAACTTGACCTAACTAGCTTTGACTAACTTAACCTCTTTAAATCTATTTGTTCAGTTTCTGCATAGTTATTGGTTATTGATTTGTTCATATAATCAAATAGACTGCAGAGAAGGAGATAAGAGAAGTTCAAATGGAGTTAAAGGAGTCATAACCTGTAATTTTCACTTTTCCACGAGAATCAATGTATGTTATGATTGCCTAACGATTATACATTGGCCGGGAAGCCGATATTCAAAAGTGAAGCGTTTGTTTACCCCAGGGTTCGTAAACCAGCCCACGTGCACGCGCACTCAAATACGAGATTTTAATTTCTCACCTCGACTTGACGTCAAGACGGGGCAGGATATACCATATATGGACACCGCAGACATATGCTGCAGGAAGCCCGCCCTGCCCCTCTCCCCCTCATATTCAGTCAAGAAAGATGCAGAAATGTAGTGCACACGTGAGTTGCTCTGTGGTTGACTGCCAGAATCAACATTCAAATGTGTTTTCTCTACCAAAAACGGACCAAACTACCAGGGACCAGTGGATGAAAATCATTTTTAATGACGCTTTTCCAACAACCCTATCAACTGGCTCAACGTTAGGTGTCTGCGCTAAACATTTTACACACCCTCAGTGATAAACAGACAAGAAAATGATAAAGCCATTATTTCATATAATTGTATATTATATAACAATGACAACATATCATTGTATTGATTTTTTTATATAATAGATAAGGATAGATAAATAAAACAAACAGTCAAATAATAATAAACATAAAGAAAAACATCACGTTACATGTCTGTAGATGAAAAATATTGAATGTCTAAAAAACCACAACGTGAAACAAGGCAAAAACAACACATGATAGCAAACGTTGATCTCTATAACCACTGTAAGCTGATGAAAAAAAGTAGACTACATCTCCGTTAATGTAATCTACATTAAATAAAAGGTAAACTTATGTGGGAGAAAATAGCAACAAACGTTTTAGCTCGTTACTGATGTTAATGTATGTCTCAGTCAAAATGATTGTCTTTACCATTCATTCAGAGACATGTTGATGTAGATGTTTTTCCATTGACTCTATATCTTCCGTTTCCAGCTCTGGTTCAGAGTCTGGCTCAAACATATATGGTTGAATTCCGTAGGTCGCGGCCAGGTCGGGTTCATTCACAACTTGCGCCATGACGTCATTTTGGAATGATATGCTGAAGTTACCTGCGGTGTCAAGCCCCCTCCTTCCTGCCACCAATCAACGCGCCCCTCATTTGCATTATTAAAATGACCGTCCACGACAGCCAAAATATCGCATCAGATCTCGCGAGACAATAATGCATTCAGAAATAAGGGTCAGAGGAGCTGTGTTTATTTTTTTTTTCACTTTTCTTTTTTCGAAGGGCCTGAAAGACTATAATAGAGCGTGGGTATCCAAGGTAATACTAGGTTATGACTCCTTTAAAGTTGTAAGTGTTAAAATTGTAAGTGTAACTAACTAATATAGCACCAGCTGTCTTCTTACCTGCCTCTTTGGCAACTCTAAGCCTGTCCAGCCACTCATCCAGGGGGCCGAGGCATTTGGACAGGTATGTCTGGATACTGATGCAGTCTAGGGGCAAGATGTGGTTGTCCACCCCTACCCGGAGCACTGGGTCAACCACAATATATCCACCACCAGACCTCTCCTTATCTCTGAAGAGTAAAAAAATAAATGAACAAGGACCTGTTGTACAGTTTTAACAATATTTAAATGCAGAACTGACAGTATACTAAAAAAAAAAATGTTTCTGCAACTAACTCACCCATGGCCAAAATAATACTGGTATGAGCCTGAAATCTGGAGGTCAAGGTTGCAGAACTTGTCCGAATCATCCTGTCTTCCAGTAGGGTTAATCCAGTCTAAAGCTTGGAACTTGTGGCGCTCAAAGCGCTCCCCTTCTGCAGGGTAGTTGGTGTAAACCTGCACGTGTTTCCCCTGAAGAGTGGGACCCAGGCGAAACTGGAGTTCAAACCCTGAGCAGAAACACAACATAAGCTTCATGACACAGATCTTGCGGTTTTTGAGTTACAATAAAAAAATAATAAAAAATAATTGATACAAATACTGGTGGAACCTGGCACAAACTGTTCATGATATATGTATTTAACAAGCTTGCTTTTTTCAAATATATTTCAATGTCTTGTGGTACCATAGTAACAGTATCAGATGGCAATATGATGGTACTTTGTAATACTCATTATTATGCTATGATATTTACATGGTACTTCAAAGTTCCTTAAAGTGTAACATGGTTTTACCATCATAGTAGTCTCTAAAATAAGCATTGTATTATCATGATACACTCCCAAAAAGAAGAGTTAGCATCAGAAAAAAACATATGTACTTATGAAGGATCTATAGGGCTCATAATATTATTAATAATCACATAATATATTATAATTGATATTAATTATATAATTATTATTATTAATATAAAGGCAAATAAAAGCAGCTTATCTCACAGCTTTAGCATATGCAAATCAGATAAAAACTAGACACAAACTATATTCAACTATTTTGAAATTATGCATTAACAGTATCTGAGGAAAATTACGCACATGAATTTGAACATAATACATTGATACAAATGACAACCTCTTCATAAGAGTATCCATGGGATTAAAAGTGAAAAGTTCTGAACAAGATTTGTTTACTGGATTCATCGTACAATGAGCAGATTACATCTCTCAAATTTATCATAGCCAGTGCCAAACTCCTCTGCTATATTTACTCTTTATTAGTGCATGAATGAATAGGTAGCCTACTTAATAAAGTTGGCTCCTGAGAACACCACCGTCTATAAATAAGCACAAACGTTCCGCACGTAACAGACTACTGGCCATTATCACACTACAATGAATACACTACCGTAGTCCTTCTGTCATGCCTCAGGACAATTCAAAGAGTTAAACGTGAGCTGAAACTTGCCTTGGTCCAGACGGAACAGGGTCCTGTCTAGTTTCTCCATGTCATTGAGGACCATCACTCTTGTTTGTTTTGGTGTCATGATTGCCCTCCTTATTTTAGAACGTCCTTAATACAACGATGAACAGGAATTCAACGGGACCCCATTCACTGAAAAGTGAACCAAAAGATATGCAAATCATCACACACACACTGAATTACAATAGATGATGACTTCATTCACCTTAACAGAAGCCTGTAGCGTAGCTTCTGAAAAAACACAGAATTGCAACAGTTTCCTTTAAAATTATTGCAACATTTTACCATGACAATCTAAGAGCCATATAACATGATAACGAGTGAGCATTGCAACAACCAAAACAGAGCTCTGCCGGAACACGGAATATAATACCTCAATATTGTCAAGATTTGTATCCGTACGTTAGTATCTACGCTCTATGCACCATCACCACCTCTGATAGTTTAACATTGTCCGATTCGTGAACGAATCGTTCATATGAATCGGATCTTTTCGATAGGTTGAACCGGTTCACTGGATACTAGAACATGAGTGACCCGAGGATCTGACTCTGACATGGGGCGAAAAGTAAGTTTGGCGAGACGAATTGCAGAACTGATTAGCTACACCCAAGAGATGTGAATTAATTTTAGTGTTGTCTGATGTAAATGCAAATCATATTTAGCTTGTAAAATAATTGTTTTATGAGCTGACTAAAACTAATAACACATGAAAATACAATAATTGTTAAAATTATTCTAATCATCCATAATAACCAGCAATATGTGTACGTACGTACTAGATTATATTCATCTAAATCACTAGGCCACAACGAGATGTAAAAAGAATCACTGAATCGTTTTGTAAACCGGTTCTTTGAAACAAATTGTTCGAAAGAACCGACTGGCGGAAATGTATCTGACTTCCCATCATTACAGTAAACATGGCACGGCCAAAAAAGTATCCTCTATCTCAGACTGGACGGGGTTAAGAATCTAGCGGATAAAGGCCAAACAAGTCTATTTTAAATGAGTAATCGGGGCAATAGTAGCCTAGGCTAATATTTGCCAAGCCATATTACAACATGCATACTGTCCTATTCTGATGCACGACAGTCTAAAATCTAAACTGATATAAACATTTAGATCAGTTTTGCACGGCAACACAGTGTTATAGAGCAGTAGGGTTAAAAGACACACCAGTGTTTTTTTCCTGTTTTCGGCTTAAGGACGTTCCAGTCGCTGGTGAAGGAGGCGTGTGCACGATTCTGCTTCCCTCTACCGTAAATGCACTAATATAAGACACATTGCCATTTACATTCAATGTTTTTTCAGACACATTGTATGCTTATGCAATTGATGAGATATATATATATATTTACTAGTCACTTATTGGCATTACATTCATAGGTACGAATAAATAAATAATGAATAAACAAATAAATACAAATATGAAAAGCGAAAACAAACATAGCTACAACCTAGTTGTTTCAGATTTTGTCTCCATCATGTGGTGGCAGGCCTACAGACTCTTAAAAATGCGACATGACCCGCCCATTCATGTTCAAACCATAAAACTATAATCTGCCAACATTACCTGGTCCTGAGCAGACAGTTTGCTGACAAGGTAAGAGCAGTGCTTTCTTTTGAAAACCTTCAATAACTTTTTATTAACATCTTTATTTTCACACACATACTATATCGTCATTGTTTAACTGAATAGAAAAGTCATGGAAAATTTAATAAATTGGGCAGCAAATTATAATGGCTTTTTCATGAGAGAAAGTGAGTTCAGAACATTTTTTCATATTGGGAAAAAAACACATTTATCATATATATATATATATATATATATATATATATATATATATATATATATATATATATATATATATATATTAATTACAATGGCTGGTAACTGACATACAAATATAAATTCACCCCAGAGAAAATCAATTTCCACAGAAATCACAAATGACAAAAAAAAAAAAAAAAAAAAAACTCTTGAAAATGAATTTGTTAATAAATGTGGGAACCCTAATATAATGTAATATGAATCATAAGGAGCAAGTTATAAACTATGGACTAATGGCCATGTTGTACTCCTCTCAGGATCTATCCACAGAAGAGGATCACTTTGCCTCTGCTGGAAATGTGGAATCCCCGAACGTCTCTGGCAATCCTTGGGACTTTGTGTTTGACAGCTGTAATTGGATACAAAAATGGAAAGGTGGAGAAATCTTGCAAGAGCATGATGCCAGAACATCACAGCCAACCCAACACTACTGCCAGTCCATACACACTGACTGTGAATGCCAGTAAATTCAGCCCAGGGATGGGCATCAGAGGTGAGGGGGAAAACACATTAAACAATGATTATCATTTTTAGCCATTTAGATGTTTTGAGTAAAATTGAACAAACATGTTGCTTCCTTTTGCCAGTTGCCCTAATTTATTGACACTTCCACTGTCCATAGTCACTCTCTCTGGAAGTGAGCACTTTGAAGGCTTTCTAATTCAAGCCCGAGATGCCACAAACCCTGATGGATCAGCTGTGGGCTCATTCGCATTGGTAGATCCCAAGATTTCCCAGCGTTTGACATGCAACAGCATAGAGGTACTTTATAGTGGAGGCCATGGTTTTCACGAAAATATTAATCAGCACAAATGTTTTCCACATTGATAATAATAAGAAATGTTCCTTGAGCACCAAATCAATGACACATGATCACATGACTGATCATGTGACACTGAAAACCGGCATAATGGCTGCTGAAAATTCAGTTTTACCATCACAGGAATAAATTACATATTCAAATATATTAAAATAGAAAATTCAAAATAGTTATTTAAAAAATATATATATTTCACAATATTACTGTTATATTTATAATATATAACAGCAATATATAATATAATATTACTATATTTTTTATCAAATAAATTAAGCCTTGCATGAGTTTTTTCAAATACATTTTGAAACTTTTAACTGGTACTATTTAAAAATATCACAAGAGCAAAAGTTCTATTATACTAAATATCATTTGGTTGGTTGATCACAGCCCTGCTGTTGTATAAATCACTTACCATGAATTATTTGGTATTACAAAGTATGTTGAAATATGTCTCAAAATCTGCTTTTAATGTTAAAGAGTTGACGTACAATAAAAGTATGATGTCTTTTAAAGGGCTCTGCCGTTAGTCACACCAGTAATGCCAAAAAGACAGAAATTCAGGTGATCTGGAAAGCCCCGTCGAATGCCCCTCCCACTGTTCAGTTTCTGTGAGTGTGTTTCTGATCTGACTTTGTCATTCAATGTTGAAAATACTCATAAACAGGTCACTCAGTGTATTGGCTCTTTTCAAACCAATATTTCTGATATATTCACATTTAAAAATTTTTTTTTTTTTTTTTTACATCAAGTGCCACAGTTCTTGCCCACTACAAGACATTCTGGCTCAAACTTCCTGGTCCGGTCATATCTCAGGGTGACGTGACTCCCGCTCCACGTCAATCTACCACCGTCATGTCTACAAACTCTGCAAGCACCTCTATACTACCTGAGCCAGTACGTGCCAAAATACTAAAGATAATCTGCTCGTATAAGCTGCTTTACAGTCTTATATTGTAAAAAACCTGCATGATGCCACTTCTCTTACAGTTCACTCCAGAGGGATGTGGCAGGTGGAAGTCTTGTCTTATTGACCCTGTCGGCTGTAACCCTTCTATGGACACAAACTGCTTCTTCCTTTCTTTTTCTACTTTGGGTCAAAAAGTTTCGTTTGAGCTCAGCGGCCCTGCACAGGGATACGTCTCCTTTGCCCTCTCCAAGGATGAATGGATGGTAAGCATGATCAAATGCATTTCAAATTGTAGTCCTAAAATTGCATTCAGTGCATTATAATGAAGTTGAACTGACTTTAGATATATTACATTCATGTGACCCTGAAGATCTTATTGTTTTTCTAGGGAGATGATGATGCGTACTTGTGCGTAAATGACGGGGGTCGTGTAAGCGTTGAGTCTGCATACACAACAGGAAGGACATACCCAGAGGAGGCATCCCAGGTGAGAGAGCACTTTAGGATTGTAATGCTGCTTTTAGTTTTCAGTATGTTACAACATCATTTTAAAACCATAAAAACATTATAGTCCAAAAAGATGACAATGTGTGCTCTAAACTTTATGCAGTCTCAGTCATAAATGTAATCAGCTGGATTTTTACTTCCTCTGCAGTCTGTGCTGACTGATGTAGGCTGGAGAGTTTCCGATGGGGTCATTCAGTGCAAGTTCTCTAGATCCATCTACACCCCTCAGGATCCGGTCCGATTCAGTCTTAACAACAGTTACTACCTGTTCGTAGCACACGGCACTGCGGAAAATGGTGAGCTTTTTTAACTGCATCAATGACATAGATTGTTGTTATTGTCAATTAAAGCTCTAAAAAATGTTTTTCACTAATTGAAATAAAGCTAAATATATATATATATTAGATGAAACACTTAAACTTAAAAATAAAAAAATTGAAACCACTGCCTTGGCAACTAAATAAAATAAAATAAGATGAAGTTGAAGTACTTAAATGACTAAATAAAACTGAAATAAAAAAAATGAAGTAAAAAAATAAAAATCTAAATAGAAATCTAAAAAACCTAATCAAATGACAAAAGCACATAACAAAAGCACTAAAACTTAAATTAAAATTAAAATGAAAGAATATATATATATTATAATTTCATTTATAATTTATAATTGAATGTAATAATATAATACTAAAATGGAAATGAAAGTTGATATACAGGTCCTTCTAAAAAAATTAGCATATTGTGATAAAGTTCATTATTTTCCATAATATAATGATAAAAATTAAACTTTCATATATTTTAGATTCATTGCACACCAACTGACATATTTCAGGTCTTTTATTGTTTTAATACTGACGATTTTGGCATACAGCTCATGAAAACCCAAAATTCCTGTCTAAAAAATCAGCATATTTCATCCGACCAATAAAAGAAGTGTTTTTAATACAAAAAAAAACAATTATGTAAATTTATGTAAATAAACCTTCAAATAATTATGTTCAGTTATGCACTCAATAGTCAATACTTGGTCGGGAATCCTTTTGCAGAAATGACTGCTTCAATGCGGCGTGGCATGGAGGCAATCAGCCTGTGGCACTGCTGAGGTGTTATGGGGGCCCAGGATGCTTCGATAGCGGCCTTAAGCTCATCCAGAGTGTTGGGTCTTGCGTCTCTCAACTTTTCTTCACAATATCCCACAGATTCTCTATGGGGTTCAGGTCAGGAAAGTTGGCAGGCCAATTGAGCACAGTAATACCATGGTCAGTAAACCATTTACCAGTGGTTTTGGCACTGTGAGCAGGTGCCAGGTCGTGCTGAAAAATGAAATCTTCATCTCCATAAAGCTTTTCAGCAGATGGAAGCATGAAGTGCTCCAAAATCTCCTGATAGCTAGCTGCATTGACCCTGCCCTTGATAAAACACAGTGCACCAACACCAGCAGCTGACATGGCACCCCAGACCATCACTGACTGTGGGTACTTGACACTGGACTTCAGGCATTTTGGCATTTCCTTCTCCCCAGTCTTCCTCCAGACTCTGGCACCTTGGTTTCCGAATGACATGCAAAACTGAGCAACAGTCCAGTGCTGCTTCTCTGTAGCCCAGGTCAGGCGCTTCTGCCGCTGTTTCTGGTTCAAAAGTGGCTTGACCTGGGGCGGCACCTGTAGCCCGTTTCCTGCACACGCCTGTGCACGGTGGCTCTGGATGTTTCTACTCCAGACTCAGTCCACTGCTTCCGCAGGTCCCCCAAGGTCTGGAATCGGTCCTTCTCCACAATCTTCCTCAGGGTCCGGTCACCTCTTCTCGTTGTGCAGCGTTTTTTGCCACACTTTTTCCTTCCCACAGACTTCCCTCTGAGGTGCCTTGATACAGCACTCTGGGAACAGCCTATTTGTTCAGAAATTTCTTTCTGTGTCTTACCCTCTTGCTTGAGGGTGTCAATGATGGCCTTCTGGACAGCAGTCAGGTCGGCAGTCTTACTCATGATTGCGGTTTTGAGTAATGAAACAGGCTGGGAGTTTTTAAAAGCCTCAGGAATCTTTTGCAGGTGTTTAGAGTTAATTATTTGATTCAGATGATTAGGTTAATAGCTCGTTTAGAGACCCTTTTCATGATATGCTAATTTTTTGAGACAGGAATTTGGGGTTTTCATGAGCTGTATGCCAAAATCATCAGTATTAAAACAATAAAAGACCTGAAATATTTCAGTTGGTGTGCAATGAATCTAAAATATATGAAAGTTTAATTTTTATCATTACATTATGGAAAATAATGAACTTTGTCACAATATGCTAATTTTTTGAGAAGGACCTGTATATGTGTGTGTGTGTGTGTGTGTGTGTGTGTGTGTGTGTGTGTGTGTGTGTGTGTGTGTGTGTGTGTGTGTGTGTGTGTGTGATGCGATCTGGGAAAACCCACCACATGGTGAAATTTGACATAGCCTATTACAGGTTTTGATAATCTGTTTTCCAAGTCTGTTTTTATTTCTTTCATTGATTAAAATGACGATTTGTTTTTCTCCGTGCGTGTTCTTAAAGACAAAGACAGTCTTTTCAGCTTGCCACTATAAATTGCAATTTTTCTGCACTAAACTTGTAAATTTTCCCAAGATATATTCAGAGAGGATAGACAAGATGTTATAGAATAATAATTTAATGAAACCCCAATTTTGACAAAAAACTGACATATCTATTTTTAGACCTTACTGAAAACGTACCAGCGCGACATCCGACGGGTTTTCCCAGATCGCATCACACACATATATATATTATACTAAAATAACACTGATGACATATAACAGAATAGATAAGCTACTGTAGATTTAATTTTTGTCTTATGTGTGTTTTTTTAACTGCTACATTTACAGGATGATGAAATAGCAGGAATTGTCGTTCCGGTCATCACGTCTTTCAGGGCTGTATTTCTCCTTTTGGCAATGATCATGCATCTCATCAGATACAGTGTCACATATAACTTTGTTTTTATGGCCTCCCCACTGCGTGTTACTCCACAGATCCGGATTTCTGACCTTGTTAACAAGTGTCTGTGAAGGCCTGAGCAGTCAGTACTCATTTCCTTTCATTTATTTTATGGCAGGGTCATTGGGTGCACAGGGAATAAAATAGTTACAGCTGGTTTGCTAAACTCTGATTTAAACGTTTACAAGGAAACGAGCACACGTGCATTTCTTAAAACACTTTGACCAGGTGATGTCCTACAATTTACACAGCAATTGTCTCACATTTTAGATACATTTTTTTATATCTTTATTGTATAATAAATCACATTTTTTATTGATAGAAATGGTGTGAGATTATGCTTTATCCAAGTTATCTCATCAGTTTTATTGTTGTTTTGTTGTGCTGCAGGTATGATCCATAGACACACGTGGCAGCCACTGATATCGTCCCACCATCAGATCATAACCGGTCCTCCTGAGATACTGACAGGTTCTCGATCTCCACTGCTCATGAAATGTCATGGTAAGTGTTTTGCTGCAATTAAGTTTACTGCAGGATACTGAGACTTCCATGAATGGTTAAATATATGGTCAGGAAAAGGAAATGTTGCAAGTGCAATTATCATCATTGTGCCATTGAAAAGTGTATTGTAACTGCTGTGGAATAAAAGCATGGCAATTTGGTAATTCGATAAACTACTACATGTTATTGGTGTAAATTGCAAAACGCTGTCATTTGCAAGTTTACAAATATAATTCCAAATGTACATGCATGCAGGAGCTCTAATGCTGATTGCCTGGATGCTAGCAGGAAGCACTGGAACATTAATCACTGGCTATTTTAAACCTGATTGGCCAGAACGAACATTGTTTGGGCAAAAAATATGGTTCCAGGTATGAATTATGTTTTTATACAGGCCATTTATGCTTCTATTGCAAACAAAATCTATGAAACAAGCTATTGCTTGCTGCTTATTACTTATTAGTGCTTTAATACTTTTCAGTTTTCTGCACATTTCACTTGTAATCAGCTTTTCCTAACTGCATATATTTTTCATTTTCTGTGTTTACAGGTGCATCGCATGTTGATGTCCCTTACAGTTTTGCTCACAGCAGTGGGCTTCATTTTTCCTTTTATCTACCGAGGAAAATGGAGCACAGTGAGTAAAGCCTGTGCTCTCTCCCTAGACAATGTTTTGCAATAAAATGCAATACATATTTTAAACAGACAAAATTCAATGTATTAAATGCCACAGTTACGCTCTTTGCCAATAGGGGGCGTCCTATTTTATTTAGAGAGTGTCTTATAATTATGGTGTGGTGTTATATTGTAGCCTATGTTGTATTGTCTATAATATGTGTTTAGGTGGAAAGTGGTATTTATTAATATTTTTAATTAACTTTTATTTTTGTTTTCAGATTTTATTTCAAGTTTAGTTTAAGAGTAACACTTTACAATAAGGTTTCACTTGTTTAGATTAGTTAACTACAGTAGTTAACATTAACTAACAATGAACAATACCTTTAAAGCATTTATTAATCCAGCATTTATTCATTTATTATAGTAATTTATTAATACATTTTTAAGATCAAAAGTTGTATCTTTTAACAATACTTAGTACACTGTGAACTAACATGAATTTGAACATTTGTATTAATGAACATTAACAACGGTTAATATATGCTGTAAAATATATATTGTTCATTGTTAGTTCATGTAGCAAATGAGACTATTTCTAATTTAATTGAATTGAATTTTTTTCATCTAATATTTAGATTTTCATTTATTTCAGATTTATTTAATCTTCTGAAAATAGTTTTGGTTTTAGTTAACAATCCTACTACCAAATGTCTTTGCAGAGAGCAGGTGCTCATCCTTACCTAGGCTGCACAGTTATGATTCTCACTTTCTGTCAGCCTATAATGGCTGCATTCAGACCAGCTCCAGACTCCTCAAGGTAATGACTCATCAATGAACTCATATTTACATCTTCTGCTTACATATCTGAATTGAAAAACATAATGAAGTGAGTAGAATAACACCAGGATAATCATTTCATTTTCCCAGGAGATGGATATTCAAATGGTTGCACTGGGGTGTTGGAAATGCTGCTGAAATTATTGCCGGTGAATTCCGCTCTTTGGGATTTTGTTGTTTAGAAAATGTATCTCAAATAAATCCATTTCTATCAGTAATAATTAATAAAAAATTTTTTTTTTTTTTTTTGCAGTGATTTCCATATTTTTTGGAACAAAGCAACAGTCTCTTTTGCTACCTTACCCATGGACCACAGGGGTTCTCTCTGCTTTTGTGGTTTGGACCATTGTGTTAAAGCTTGTGTTAAAACTTCATAAGCATGATGTTATTAGAAAAGGTTTGTATAAATCATTTTTACATTAAACACCTCTGAAAGACTGTGCAAAAGCAAAAGTCTGATTGATTTGGAAGTACACAGTACCTGTTCAGTGACGTTCCCTCTTCCCGTGGTTCAGACATACATTTGAAGATGATTCCAACTGAGAGTGAAATGAAGCAAAATATGTTTTCAAAGATATGTAACATTATATATTTAGTCATTTTTCTTGTTTCAACAGCAAGTGTCAATGAAGAAGAACTTCCAGTTATCTCAGACTTTTCAGGGAAAGTAAACTGGGTAAGTTTACTTTACTCAGACTTAAAGGTGGAGATTTAAAAAAAAGAAAAACTTAATAAATAATAAAAGAAATCAGTGTGTATTGCAATAGGCACAACAAAAACTTAGTCAAATTATTAGGCTCAAAAACAACCTTACATAGTGTTCATCTAAGCATCTAAATGCCCTTCTTTCTGCTTCCACAGGATACCAAGTTTAGAGTGGCTGTCCTTGCTGTGTTTGTGCTCGGAAACTCAGCTTTCTGTATCTCAATGCTCGTCTCCATAGGGAACGTATAACCAACATATCAATCACATGGCAGCTTTTCAGGACATAAACTGGGATGAAGGCCTACAATTATTTATACAGCAGAACAAATCAGTTGTCATTTCATTTTATTGCAAGGTTTGAACAGTATTTTTGCATTGAAAACATCCTGCAAGGAAAAAACATATCGTTTAAGATGCCATTTCAAACATGAATATTATGACGTGAAATTCACACATATTTTCAATTATTATTTTCACACAGGAATAAATGTTGACATTATAAGCACGCAATCAAAGCATAAAATATTTAAAAGGCTCACAATGTAATAATTGTACAGAAGCCAGCTACTTATCTGTAACACCTCTGGAAGCTACATCCATAATACTCTATAATAGACATTCCAAGAAGCTGTTTCTCTTGTCTTAAATTGCACTTTTAATCAGATTAAATCAATAATAAATGTATTTTTTATTTACTTCTGCTCTCCACTGTATGGCTAAAGTGACAAAATATCTTATAAACAAGAAACTGAATTGTTAAGACTCAAAATTAGTGTTTCTTTTAAACAATGTATGTTATGTGAAATCAGAATAATATATTTCTCAGTGTTTGGTGTTATTTTTGTACATAGTGCAATTTAGGAATGCATTACTGTATACATTTTACATCTGCAGTAATATAAAAGTGTACCCAGGATAAAATTCAGAATGAAAATAGTACTATTCGCATCCAAAAATTAAAAAAGGTATGACATCAGTTCTGAATATTTTTACTCACCTATTAAGTTCCAGGTTTGTACTAATGACTGTTTTACTCTGAATCTATTTCTACATGCGTATACTGTAATGGAAACTTGATTTGTGCGTCGGTGCTTCATTTAGGCAAATCATTCAGTCTTGTTGCTGATGATTGGCAAAGATACCTGCCTCCCACCTCTGGGCCAGGGCACTTTTTCGTCTGACTCGAGGGAAAGGAGCTTCAAGGAACTAAAGGAGAAAACTTCACCTGTAAAACTGCATGCAGTTTCCAGTTTCAAGGTGAAATGGGCACAGATCAATGAGATGTGAAACAGATGAAAAACAGTTGCTTTGCAATGTAATTCAGTAAAACACTTATATATGATTCATGATAGGACAAACAGAAAAAATACGTACAGTTTAAAATCTGCAACTTTGAATCAGCATGTCTAAATTGAATGTACCTTGTGGTCGCAGGAAAAAGCGGAGCGATCCATTTTGCGCGTCTTCGATGGAGATGAGGGGGATGACTTGGATTTTGCTGGTACTTCTCCTGTAAAGTGTCCAAATAAAAGAATGACGTTTGCTTAACTACATATTTGTGTAATAACATCAACGAAGTAAATACTTTACTAGTTGCAAAATGTGCTACCTGGTCTCTCATAAGTGAAATTCTGCAGTTGGCTGGGGGACACGAGGACTGTGTCATATCTCTCCTTTACATATAGTTGTGCTCTCTGCCTCCTAAGCTCCTCTTCTCTTTGCTTCACCAACTTGATCTCCTGATCCACCAGAGACTGGGTGCTGTGAGAGCGCAGTTTGAAGAAGGGATTGTTCTGAAACGTGCTCTCTTGTGTCTCTTGACATGCAGTGCTCAGGCAGAATTCCGAGGCACTTCGAATTATGAGATTTGATGTCTCCAGGATTATCACGTTGTTCATGTCTGGCCATTCTTGGAAACTGCTGGTCCCTGGAGAGAGCAGCCCACCTTTCCCTCGATTCCGTGGACTTGTGGGGTACGAATCCGGCTCAAGTATAATGACATTGCTGGCGGTCATTTCATGGTATGTGGGATTTCTTCCAGAAGATGCAGTGACGGACAAAGTTGGAGTTCTTGCACTAGGGGACCTCTGAGACCTGCATCTGTCTTCCGGTGTGTCACACATCCGTCCTTTCTCCCCAGGCTCTGATCTGCTGTGGTGAAGAACACTAGGCCTGGGTTGAACTTGTGTAGCGTCACCTGCAGATATCTTTGCCATTGCCCTCTCTCGTCTGAAATTCTCCTCTCGCTCGAGAGCTTCACGGATCTCCCGCTCCACTGGAGTCTCTGGCTCATCGTAAGGTGACCTGTAGCTTGTGTCATCCAGACCAGAATCCTCTGAACAGGGGCTGAATTGAGTGTACTGGTACTCCCCCAGACCAAGACTCTCGATGTCAGGGTCTCTTCTAGGGCGATCAATGTTGCGGACAGGTGTATACATGAAGCTGTGCCCACCCTGGCAAGATCCCTGCTTCATCACTGGCCGGTGCACCAGACCCTTGGTCTGCTCTTCCATCTTCTGCCATTGCTTGCGTGCAACCCTGAAATCCAGATGCTCTGTGCTGACATTCTCGCTCTTTATTTCCTGAACCACGCAGAAGTCCTGCGGCAACTTCTTGTCGAGCTCTGAAGTTGAACAAGACAGGCGCTGCAGGTTGTGCTTTGAGGTTTTCCCAAGCTCATCTTCGTCCTCTGCAATCTTTGTTAAGCTGCAGTAATGGACAGAGGAGTCCAAAGAAATATCTTGCAGCTCACATTCGGTGGGACACTCTGGTTGTTCTAGAATTTCAGTTGCATTAAGGTTCAAAGCCAGGGCTTCATCTTCAGGTTCAGCATTGCTATCAATCACTTCAACTTCTTCCTGCCTTGCTTGGTCTTCCGGGATTACCTCTGCTTCATCCATACCCAAGAGATCACCGTTCTCTTCAATCTCCTCTTTGTTGACAGCTGGTGGAACTGAAGATCTCCATGGCTCCTCAGCATCACTGTCTGATGAAATGATGGCCATTTCCACAAGCAGACAGTCACTCAGGTCATCTCGATCCACATCCGGGCAAGTTTCAGTCTGGACTTCAGAAATCACCAGCTCGTTCATTTGCTGCTCCAGCACAGATTCTTCTTCTGCCTCCACCCTCTCCTCAGGTTCATTGTGCTCCTCCTCCTGGGCATCATCAGAATTGTTGATTTCCATTTCCTCTTCTGGTTGGTCATTTGTGTGCGGGTCTTCGTGAGAATCAGAGGTCAAAGATTCTCTACCATTCGGCAGTTCTTGTTTGTTGACCATAACGCTATCTTGAGATTCTTTGCTCCCATCAGATTCACCTGAGCTCTCACTTGCATTGGTTATGCCTTTGTCGTTTTGCCCATCGAGGTCTTCATGGGGGTTGCTCTTTCTGGTATCCAGGCACTCTGAGAAATATGTGTCAAAACATTCATTTACCTCCTCAGTGAATTGGCATGTCTGGTCCTCTGTACACCCAGGATCCATTTTACAGTCTGGTAGATCAGCCATTTCTGAAAGCTGGCTGGTCTCCATGGTGACTTTTTCAGAGAGGTATTTCTGCTCTTTTTGTTGCTGATTTACAGAGGTGCTTTTGCCTTCATTTAGTTCACTTCCATATGACCTTCCCACACCAGCTGTGGCTCTCTAAGAAAGTTACATTGCAACAGATATGTTTAGAATTAAAGATACCAAGCTTAGAAAGACTCAAAACATGACAAACGCCAACATTTGTTTTCTCTTAGTCTTGGTCCTTGAAAAGTCTCAGATCCAATTAACATAGACAACCAGCCTTGTGCTGTTTTCTGCAGAATTGCACAGTGTCACTTTAGTTTCATCAAGCTATTCTGGCATCCATGCTGTGAGGAGTGGGTGGGTGGACCTCTTTGATACCAAAGAACCATGAGAAGTGGTTTCTAACAAAGCAGGCAATTACGAAGTGGGCTGAAAATCTACATTAAAGGATGTTTTAGTATAGCCTCAGAGAAAATATGTGACCTCTGCTTTAATTTTAAGTATGTCATTTTAAATAAACTCGGGTTGGCCAATGAGTTAATTCAAGTTGTGATCACAAAACCTTCTAAGCTTAAAGAGAATGCTAAAACTACTGACAAAGTACACTACTTTCTTGAAAGTATAAATCCAAAAGCTAATCGGATGACTGCACTCAGTTACAATCTACAATAATTCATATTTCCTTCAAATGTATCACTTAATCATTTATCATTTCCCTTCTTTGTGCTGCTTCAGTGCTCACACTCATGCAACATAAACTGAGAGGAGCTTACATTATGTGGATGATCAAAATGCCATTTCATTTAATACTGTCATAGTCATCATTTATTTGCAAGATATGACTTCAGAGGGTCTGTTCTGTGTTTTTGTCCCAAAAAGTAGTGGTTGCCTGGCAACATGCTCCATCTGAGAAGGCTGTCTTGTTTATTATACAGTAAGAGCCATGTATATGCAGCTCACTAGTCAGAGACAACCTTATCAAAGTGCCATGATGCAGTTGGTTTATTAGAGCAATCAGCCTGAGCTTATCCAGTAAGAGAGACAGAGAAACAAATCTATTGCTCATATCGAGCGGATATGATGTTCTTTTATGCATGCCTGCTGGTGCTGTGACCACCATTAACCCCTGTCTGTTTTGGAAAATTGATTTCTAATGTCTGAACATCGCATCCACTTTGCCAGAGGTGGAATTCTGCAGATAGCAAAATGATGTCATCAGTTATTATCCAATAAGTGTGACTGTTGCATTAAAGGGAAATATCCCCCCAAAATTAAGATGTGTTAGGGACTAACACCCTCTGTCACCATTTACTTTCATTGCATCTTGTTTCCATCCAATGAAAGTGAATGGTGATGGATCTCATTTTGTTTTCCACAGAACGTATATGGATTTGCTTTTTGTGGTGAAGGTGATTTATCCCTTTAAGTCAAACTTCTCTGGTAAATGGGTATATTCTACTATATCACTGCAGTGTTGACATTACAAGCAGATAAGGAATTTATACCGATGAGTCATAGAGATTTCGGATATAGACAGCAGCATCATAACTCTTTTTAAATACACTGGACACTCTTCCAAGCACGACAGTACAAATGCAGCACACAGAATTCCTGCATCACTCGCTCGTCGTGCCTTGCGCATGCAGATGTTCACCAAAGCATACGGATGCAACAGATGCACAAAGCTTCAATATTTTGATACCTACCAGCAGCTTTAAAAAGAGGAGCCAAACGGATATCATCTCCAATCTACCGCAATACGCACATGCCTGAATAATTTGCACTGATAACGCGAGTAACCAAATGGCGACGCGTCGCGAGTAATTCATAGGTTGAACTCGATGAGGGAAAATCAAGCTCGCGACAAATTCCTGTTCAGACCTATCGATCCGTCAGCAATTGTCAATGTGAAATAGAGCAGATAAAGATATTGACAGCAACTGAATGCACGAGCCCCGCCAGCACTGGTTGCACTGAAACGGAGCCGCTCTGTCCCTCTGGGCGCCCACACTTTCTCAACCAACTATTGAACGCTTGGTTGTGCCCACGCGATTTTTGAACATGCAGTCCATATTCTAAGCAAGGTCACTCTTGGACTCTTCTTTTATATATATGGGTAGGATGGGGGGAAGACCATATGGTCTTAACAACAATATGGATTTAGCCTACTTTTAAACTGTAACATATTTAGATAACTTTAGCATGTGCAGGATGATGATGCATCAGCCAATGCTATTAGGAAATAAATAGAAACATTTACTTATTTAGTTGTTATAGCGCAAAATGTAAAACATAAAAAAGGGTAATATGGCACTGGGGGAAAGTTGACACCCCCCCACCCCTCCCTCTCAAGCCCCCCTGGATACACTTTTGCAGAATGTATAAATAACTTTGTATATGATTCTTATTAATATTTACATATTGTTTAAAGTGTCATTAATGTAAAATACTAAATCAACTATTGTATTTAAAATTTTATTCTGAAAATTTGGTTAATAATGATAATAATTTAATAACCGATGACAGACACAGCAGAATTGGAGTAAAAGAGATTTATCTGAAAGGTAAAATTATTCTCTGACTTGTATATGTAACGATTATATTCTCTTATGTTATGTTGCCTGTTTGTTTACCTAATTTCCCAATGCTTCTGCTCCTTATTGGTTGTCATAGTTACTGATTTGATTTGTCACGCACCTCTGTGCCATCTAGTTTCCTTTGTTTGCTCTGTGTATTTAAGTCCTCAGTTTGAGTAAGTTCCCTGTCCGGTATTGTTTGTGTTCAAGTATCTTCTTAAGCTCCTGTTGTTCTCTCAGTGTTTAAATAAATAGTGTTTTGACTATGAATGCATATTTAATGATTTCAGTCAACTAACCTATAGGTTACAAAAGCAAATATGTCTGATATGTACATCTAATTTATAGAAATACTAAATAACAATAAACAATTAATTACAATAATTAGTCAATTTACACTAGTAACAACTTTGCACCAATTCTGGGGGAGGGGGTCATCTTACCCCAAGGGTCTAATTTTATATTTTATACTCCAAAATAAAAACTATAACTTTTACTCATACAAATAAAAATAAAAAAACAACGATGTGTCCACAAATTTCTCATTAACAAATAGACACAAAAAACTCAACATAATATTTTCCAGAGACACAGAATTAGATGAGTTAACATCAAAACTGTTTAGACTGACTAAATCTCACAAATGTTGATATTCTATATTTATTATCTACAAAACTCATCCTCTCATCCTCCACTTAGACTCTAAGCCAAACCAATCCTCATGTATCATTATGTTTTTCCAGGAATAACCCAGAATTCTGTATTCCTCAACTGCCACATCTGTTCTATTGTAATAATATCACATGTGATGCAAACTCTATTAATTTTCTTCAGAATAAGCAATTCAAATCTGCTTGCAGAGCATCATAGTAAAAATAACAAAAGTTTGTTTGAGGATATTCTGTCTGTATGCTGCCTGTGTTACTGGCTCAGTCTCTGCATGTTTTCCCCCATCTTTTCTGTTTTTGCTACCAACCCACACAATTGACAGAAAAACAGCATGAGCACACTCCAGCAAATTGCAAATGTAACACCAAAAAAGGCATCATCTCTCTCTCCTCCGTCTTTTCTACTGAAGACCTTCCCACTACAATGCACAAATTCGCCAAAACTCCAAAGTGTACATCTGAGCCTTTTTTAAACTCTGTTGAAGATGCATAAAAATGTTTCTCACCAGACGCAGGTGCACAATGACACGACCCATCCAGACAGATGAGTTACACTACAGTAATGTGTATTCCATATCAATACAAAAGTTTGAAATGTAAATACTTACTGTCATGGAGCTTTGAGGTCGGCTGGTTTAACAGTGAAGGTCTCGTTTCGTCCTTTGAGTGCATGTATTTGACAGAAGCTACAGCTGTGATTGAATGCGTGGGAATCGACCAATGGCAGCACAGTAACTCCACTGACAGACATGACAAGCTCAAGCTCAAACACATATAGACACATATAGGGAAAGGAGAATATACCTAAAAAATATATTTGCACACAATCCCCAATGCTCTGGCAAAAAAGCTCACACTAGACGACTGTTATCAGACAGTTTCGCCGGTGAACAGAATTAAATACAGAGGCTCAGTGTATTAAAGGATCAGCTTTAATCTGATTTAGTATTTTATTATTTATTTTTTTCGCTTTATTCTTTTGCAAAACTACAGGGGGACCAAAAACAACTTTATAGGGTGTTTATGCATCAAAAATATTTATCAGATAGGCTATTTCATAAACGGGACCATCATCATTCACTCACCCGCATGTTGTTACAATAACCCTGTATGACTCCGTGAAACACAAAAGTAGATATTTAGATATTTAGCAGATTGTCCAAGCTGCTCTTTTCCATAATGAGAACGAATAGAGACTAAGACTATCCCTGGTACCCATTCACTTTCACTATATGACAAAAATATCAGAAATGTCAAATATTTAATTAACATTGAAAGATATCTAAGTATCTAAAAAAAAAAATAAAAAAAAAATAAAAAAAATTAGCCCTTATTAACAGCGAATAAGGGCTCACTAAGATGACTTTGACATGGACATCTAATGAAAAAAATCCCTACAAAAACACAACGGAAAGATTCATTCATTAGCACAGATAATAGAGGTGTCCCAAACAGCTGTCACATACACATGCACATCATGAGGTTTGACTGTCATTCTGGGTTTTGCTCAACAAGGAGAACACATTCGAAAGGAAGCTTCAGACTGTGACATAAATGACAACAATATCTTCCTTTTTGGACGTTTCAAACAGTCAGTGTCATTTGCAGCAGATATCTGTGTGTGTTGTATTTCTTTGAAAGCACCATTATGAATAAAAGAAACTGACAGAGGCACAAAATGTTAAGCGGTTTAGACTTATAGAATATTATATATTTTTCCTGAAAAGTGTTTAATAGTACATCCTCCGTTCACTTTCAGAAGACTCCGTCGAGATGTTGATCTATGTTTCTTGTCTTGCTGGCCACTTCGGACAATCGTAAAATATTCTCAGAGTTCGCAGAGTGTGATCTCCACAAAATGTGCGTGTCGGGCACTATGCGGTTTGACCCAGTTTCTCCATCTGGATCTGTAATGCTGTTGGGAGGATGAGAGAAAAGACATTGATTTAGCTGCTCAGTTCTATCCTCCCAACCAAATAGAAGTTAATGGACAGCTGATGCACACCAGCTCCCTCTGAGACCCATCAGCAGTGCTCCACCTCCTCACTGACTCATCTATTGTGCACGGGCAGTTTAAGTAAAAGGGTAATCTTAATAACTCAAGCTATAAAGACATTTGTCCTCATAAAACAAGCTATCCCCATTTATATAATCCCCAAGATTGATTATATAAGAGTGTTTCAAGCACACCACCAGCCTTCTTAAAAGCCTCTTAAAGGGTCACTCCACCCATTTCAACATTAATCTTTATTGAAAGTGGGTTATATATGTAGTCGAAATGTAAAAGAAATTTTGAATTTGGTGCCCTCTTGACCGAGAAAAGACAGAAAATAACTTTAGGGCGCATTTGTATGTAAGACAACAACTCCCACAATGCACCACGTTGCACAGCTCCGCAAGCCACTCCCACTAATCCAGAACAGCACAAACATCAGAGAAATCACTTTTCCATCTACAAGAAGGCTAGCTGCTGAATGAGTTTGAAATTCATTTCACAAAAAATGTCTAGTTAGTTGGCTGTGGCGAGCAGGACGAGGGCGAGGGACGTGAGAGGACGACGCGAGTGATAATGAATGGCACCTGTGCAGCGGTCTCATATCTCTCACGGAGGAGCGGAAGCACAAAAGGAACAGGCCTGATTTTATGTTTTGTTTCTGTTGTGTGTGGCCAGCTGGCTTATACTTTTGTTTTGTATTTGTTTATTTTACTATTAAAATGTTTAAATGTTCGCCGGTTCCAGCCTCCTTCTTCCCACAACAACGAACCCCGTTACATTGGCAAACTCATTAGTGAATTACTCGTTTGTATTTCTTTCTATATGGTGAATTATTGCATGATACCTGGATTTTCAGTCAGGCGAAACTAGGATGGTTCACATCACAACACAAACGTCCGTGTGGTCGTCTGATTCAGAGATTTCGTCTAGGAGAAATTGCGATCGTTGAAATTCTCTGCAGCAGACGGACTCTATCTGTGTCCGTAGCGCACAGCGAGAGCACACGCACCAGCAGCCCGCCTCAGCTCGACCCAGTCCGGGCTCCTCGTTCGCGACAGGCAGCCGCCTCCTGATCCTCCATCAGCCTCAGCTGCTCTTCACTATATTGCGGCTCGTAAAGATAGCCACGAAGAGCGGATTCGAGCAGCAGAATTTCAAAATCCTCTACTTCCATATCATGTTTAGTTTCTTCCGTCATTGTCGTAACTTCCTATATCCACAGCGCTTGTTAGCTTAGCTTATAAACAAGATGGCTGATATTGCTTTCAGTATCTGCAAGTGAAGTCCCACCCACTGATCTGTGATAGCTCTGTTAGCGCATTAGGCACAACCCCCTATGGGCGGGTTTGAAAGGGTGGGAATTTGTGCTTGTAGTCTATACAGAAATCCCCCCTTTTTTACACTTCCTCCTACAATGACGTCAAATGACGATTTTTGCGTCATTGTAGGAGGAAGTGAAAAAGGTAAATAGTAGATTTCTCTCGTCTCAGGGGAAAATGAAAGAATGTTGCACGACCATTCAATAGTATGACTGGTTGTCTAACAATGGACCTCTTAATGCAAATGGGTGGAGTGAAATTATCAGCAAATTATCTGCCCACAACTGGAGTGTGCGTGTTTCTGAAGAAGATTGACGGGGCTGGATTGCGTATTCTACAATGAAGAGATGACAGAGAGGGGCCATGTGTGGGAGTGTCCCCTATTTTTTTTTTTTTTTTTTTTTTGATAAAGCATACTGTTAAACGACATCATTTGTATTGAGTCTAGCAGCAACATACTGCCATAATGGCTTTATGTTAGTGTGGCCTCAAAAGTTGTGAGTCACTTATCTTTTCATGCAACATTTGTGTAGGTGGATGCTGTCGTAATCAGTTTGTTTTTCAGCATTAAAGGAATAGATCACATAATAATGAATATTCTGTCATTTACTTGGGACTTTCAAAATGTATAATAATAATAATATGACAGCGGCTGCCAAGCTCCTTTGGTGTTCCATGAAAAAACAACTATGGATTAATTACAAAGCTGCTATTGTTTACTTAAACTAAAACTATTAAAAATTGTTTTTGTTAAAGCTGAAATAAAATATTAATATTTAATGAAAACCATACAAAAAAATGTTGTCTTGACAATAAACAAACAAAATAAGTCTGTTAAAGTACTAAAACTAGTAAAAGTTAAATTGAAGCTATATATATATATATAATATATATAAAAACTCAAGACAAACATACAACAGAATTACTCAGAAACATCTAATTCAAAATATTATTAAATAATATAATAGCATTTAAATAATAATGAAAAACTATTAATTAGCATTTTGGGTGAACTATGGATATTAATAGTTATTTTGTTATTAATAGTCATTAATATACAACATAGTAGGATATTAAAGAAACAAAAACAAAAAACAAGACTCATTCAATCAGTTTTATTACAAAGATTAATCTCTCACTCTTTTTACACTCTCATACACTTAATGTCGAAGCAAAAGAAAGGATGCATGACAGAAAAGAAACACAATCCATGAAAGCAAGCATGCCTGTTCATGTCACAGCAGATGGCATGCTGTCATGCTTATAGTTGCAAGCGGCAAAAGCACAGGGAGGAAATTATAAGCAAAATATGGAAAAAAATATATATATATAGAAAGTTTGAAGCATAGAAAGTTTGGCAGGTGAAAACAAAGAAGAGTTCTTGCATATTTCATGTATTATTTTGAAAGAGAAGTGCATTTCTGCCCTTTCACCATTAGAGGGAGGTAAAGCTCTAAATCAGGGGTCTTTTTTTTCAAGGAGCCCTTGGTGAATAGTGACACATTTTGCATTAAATTTAATTGAGGTATTTTAAGCTTGACCATTAATAACATGAATTGATTGAATGAATTCATTTACATACTTATTATAATGTTTACATTGCAAATTCATTAAAATGATCAGAATTACATATTAAGTGTATTAGGTGAAATTAAAATGTAAATGAAATGTAGATCTTAATATGGGAGGTACAATGACATACACTTCCGTTCAAAAGTTTGGCGTCAAAAATATTCTAATGATTTTATTTAGCAAATATGCATTTACTTGATCAAAAGCGACAGTAGTGTTGGGCAATATCCTCTATTTTCATATCGGCCTATCGTCAGCCTGTGAGATCGGCGATACACGATATTATCGTGAGGGGGGCGGGGCTTACTTATTTGTTTATTAAAGCTGCTGTAGGTAACTTTTGAAAAAATGTATTTGCTAAAACTGTCATTATGTCCTGACAGTAGAATATGAGACAGATAATCTGTGTAAAAATCAAGCTCCTCTGGCTCCTCCCAGTGGTCCTATTGCCATTTGCAGAAATATACGCTCCCGGTCAGAAACAACCAATCAGAGCCAGGAGGAGTGTCTTAGCAGTGTCAATCACGCTCGTGTACGCGCTGATTACACCCCTCTCTTGCACAGTGCGCGGCGTATCGTCGTTCAAACTCAAGATTGCCGGCGAGCTGCAGCTGTGCTTATGACGGAGAAACAACCTAAACTGCCAATTCTCGAGTGACACCTGCTCATAAAACAAAGAGGTAAAAGGAAAAAGACCGATGACGATAAACAAGCGAAAAAGAAAGAATTACACAGAGCCCATTGACTCGGTGTCAAAACTCTAGCCGCATAACATGTAGATAAAATGTCACGCACTCTGCATCCAAGCAACAATTGAAACCTGCTAATTCACTGGCTTGTCATGTTGCTGGAATAATGTACTAGCACACCTTATCTAGCATTATATATCGCTAGAATAATTACTTACATAACATACTGTAACACATATCAACATACGGTAACACACATGATCATATTATAAATAGCTAGTAAGGTAACGTTAATATAACGGTAACTAACGTTACAGCTGTAACGTTAGTTACCGTTATATTAACGTTATCTTACTAGCTATTTATAACTTATAGAAAGAGTGCAACGTTATAAAGTTACATGTAGGCTATTGGAAAATACATAATGATTTGAGGACCAAGTTTGTAGTCAAAGTATGGGCAGGCCATGTAAAGCATATTATTGACGTTTAGTCCCAATTAGTGAATGTGCCAAATAACTTTTTATCCGCTGTTATCGGTGGCCCTGTTTACTAGCCTGCGCGTTCACGACAGGCTCCGCTGTGGAGGACGAGCTGTGGAGGGAGGGCTGTAGCGCAGCAGAGAGCAAGGGGGTGGGACCTGTAAGTTGTGCTTGTTCAAATTTTCAGGCTAAGTCAACGTTTTCTCAAAACTCCCTACTGCAGCTTTAACTTAGTGAGGTAAAAAAATATCCTAATCATTTTTGTATCTGACTCAGAGTATTTCAACATGTCAGCGGGAAATTTAGGCACACATTATCCTCTCATGCCGTTACAGATGCAGCATTTGGACTGTACTTCTGCACGAGATGAGAACACGTTTTAATGATTTCTTTCAGTATCGAGTGTCTGCACATCACGTTTTAGACCCTGCGTTTGCAGATGCAACGCAGTGGTTCTGATCATGGGGACCGCGGATATAAACTGGTGGATGAGTTTGACGGGAGTTTTCCCTTTTTTATACTTTCCTATTTAGATCCATTGACATCATCAGTTCATCAGTTGTTGTCTCCCCAGTGTGTAGAGCATAGATAAGCCTCCTCTCGCTCTAGTCTAGAGGGTCATCATGCTGAGACCTCCGCTCCCCAGAGCTCTGTCTTGACAGTGATATCAAGTGTGAAGGGCTCTCTGTGAGCCTTCTTGGTAATCTGTCTTTTGTTTCTTCTACAGGCTAGGTAGACTGGGCAACACCCCCACTGCCTCATCTGTCGCCCCTCCAGTTTGGACCTGGAAGTGATAATGATGGAAGGGTTATATACCTTAGGCTTGTATAGATTAGGAAGACTGGGCAAATACCCAGACTTCTCATTTGTCGCCCCTCCAGTTTGGACATGGTGATAGTGTGGTCATAGTGGAACTATGTAACACATTTCCTAAAGGTTCATGAGGAGAATGAAGACAGAGTATAAAGGTGGCATTGCACTGTGGCAGCTCACTTTCTGTCCTCCTCACTTCCTTACAAAGCTGTGGGAATAGGCCTTTATTTGCCAATGAGGCTAAGGGTATAGAGCTTAGCCCTCCCCAATCATCATTGGGTGTTAAAGTTAAAGGATACATGCTCCCCTGGGTATGAGTTGCTTTTAATAATGCCCTTCTTCAAAAGGCGTGATGAAGGATGAAGCGGGCTCCTTGACAGAGCAGAAGTAGTTTGAATCATGATCTGTCGCCCTCTCCAGAACTTTAAGTCTGGAGATCAGCCTGCTGAGAAGTTACCTCACATGCTCCCTTCGCTAAGGCTGTTCCGTGCTTAAGAGGTAGTAACGGGTTGAGGATGTTTAGAGTTGCGATAGCAATACTGTATCTCATCCATTGTTGGGCTGTTATGGAATTTGGTTAGTTAGAACATTGAGCTTCGGGAATGTCACTACCTGAGCCGCTAGCTCTTCTAGGTATTAAGGGCATTGCATGTCATGGTTATGCGCCAGAACAGACTTTGACATATTAAATTCCAGTGTAAGTCACCTGAATTATTGACACTGGCTCACTATGATTGTGCATATCTTCACATCTTAGTGAAGCAGGTGCTTGTTCAGGATGGCGAAGTGGGTATTAACGTTCCCATAGCGTCAACGTTATGACACAGCGGTGAGTTCCCTCGAAAGGGAGTGTCTAGGTTATTAATATAACCCCAGTTCCTTGAGAAGGAACGAGCTGATGCTGAAAATTCAGCTTTACAATTAGAGGAATAAATTACATTTGAAAATTTATTAAAATAGAAAGTTATTTTGAATTCAAAAAAATATTTCACAATATTACTGGTTTTACTGTATTTTTGATCAAATAAATGCAGCCTCTGTGAATATAAGGACTTCCTTAAAAACATAAAAAACTCTTACTGACCCAAAACTTTTAAACTGTTGTGTATTTAGATGACCTTAGATTTGTTTTTACTATTATCGATTTCTTTGTTCAACACATTTTCAAATTTATTTTTTTGAGATTTAATGATAATTGATGGACCCCTGCAGTTGAAGACCCCTGCTCTAAAGCTACACGACAAGGTGTTTTTACAAACCCTGTCAGACAACATAACCAAATGACAACATGAATGACAGTTTAAGACACTGAAAAACTGAAAACCACAGCAGTGTCCAGCATGCAGAGTGAGGAAAGCCAGTCTGGTGAGAAGCTGCATCATAGAAGAGCTGATAGAGTGTTAGTGCAACTACATCAGCACACAGCAGTGCTTGTGTCTCTCTTTGACTTTTTTAATCTTACGGGTACCTGTAGTTGACGGGTCCTCTATGCCCTCTCTTTTGCCTCTCCATCCGGCAGAGTAGGAAAAGGCGTTGTTGACGTTGGACCTCTGATGAGGGTGGAAGCTCTTGCTTGCGTCATCTTCACCGTCTCCAACGATCACCAGCTCTGCCCGAACTGAGCCCTCATAGCTCTGGCTGTCATCTTCGGCATTCTGGTAGCCCATGAAGATCATGGTGACGGGCTCATCCGATGGCATGGCATTCAATGTGCTCACTTTGGAGTCCTCAGAGTAGGCCGAGCACAGGCTGTGGTTTCTGATATCACAATCCAAATGCTGTGTTCCCCGGTTGCTCTTTCTTCGGTTGTGATATTGTCCATGCGCGTGTCTTTCCCCTCTATATAACTCACGGCTGTAGTTGTTCCCATTGTCGTTTTGATAGTATTCGTCTGGTCTGTCATTATAATCAGGCATTGGAAGGAGTGGAAGTCTATGACCCACGTCCTCCGGATCGCGAATACCATCATTGTACACAAGCTCAGGCCATGCAGATAAGTCGATGCTGTAGGGATCTTGGTGTCCGTTGGGTTTGTGGCTCTCTATGTTGTTGGGGTCTAATTGTGGTTCATGGGAGATGTTGTAGGGATAAGAAGGGTCCATTTGAACCTGATTGGACCTCTTCTTTTTCTCAGAGGCCTGTCTCAGCAGCTCCTCAACCTCCACGGGACTGAGTTCATCCACTCCGTTCGCACCAGGCTGGTCACCGTCCGTGCGTAAGGCATAGACTGACTTCCGGCCATCGTCGTAGACTTTGATGCCTCTCTGCTGGAGTTCTTGGGGAGAAATGGCGGAGGTGGACAGCACTTGGCTTTCACCTGTGCGCAAGTCCTTCTGAACATTAATTTCCATGGCAAACAAAGCTGTAAGAGACAAATGGAATGTGTGTAATATATACGATTTTTTAAGATTGTTTTAAGATGTTAAAATATTTACCATTATCTTTGCATATTGAACTTGGAAACAAGAAAGTAAGACATTTATGTGTCCATATCCATGAAAGTGTAAAGACTGTGGCTGTAGCGCTATCAAATGTTGCTCTATTTGAGTATCACAGCATAAAAACATTAGATCAACCAATGGTGTGATTTTGGAGGCGGGACTCTGTTTGAACAACCAATGACACCTGGGCTGTGTTTCTCAAAAGCATCTTAAGCCTAAGTAGATTGAAGAACGTCTCGGTGGCATATGCAACCCCCGTTCCCTGAAGGAGGGAACGGAGATGTAGTCGACGTTCGACTGAATGGGATCACGCCAGGGAGCCAGTCATCTTCGAGTACTATTGAAACGAGCCAATGGAATTGGCATGCATGATTTGCATCACACACCCGCCCCCATGGCGCGGGTATAAATACGGAAGTGGATGCACACACTAGTTGCTTTTTCGCTGAGGAGCCGAGCATAACTCGTTTGACGAAGTCGACGTTCAACTGAATGGGATCACCATGAAAACGCCACTAATGCTGCCACCTTCCAGTGCCTAAACAAAAGCCTCCTGAACCCTCTGCATTGAAGCACAGATGGCAGGGCTTAGGCCAGGGAAGTCACTGCTGTTCAACAGGACCACTGGTAAAGCGTACATTATCAATAGAAGGAAGGGATGCTGCGGAAGCCACATCCTGCCCAAAGGGAGGTAACATGTGGAGAAGACACATATGGACTGGGCGGAAGACCGGGCAGTACAATATATGGAATGTCACTGGGATGACTCCGGCCTATAACAGGGGGGAGGATCAACCGAACAGTGACGGCAGAGCAGGCTCTGCCGAGGGAAACTAAAGGGGAGCATCCTAAGGAGCAAAGTTTGGGAAAACTTTCTCACCAAGATGAAGGCAACCACATGTAGTGGGACAACCTCTGTTTGGAAACAGCCTTCCCTTCTGCTGGTCTCTGTAACAGACAAGAGCTGGTCTGAGATCCAGGCTTTGCATTCTGAGCACGTATAACCGCAATGGAGCGGACAGACAGAGAAAAGCCAGGGCTGGGTCTGCCTCCTCCGGGCTCACCACCTGGTCCCGTAGGAGAGGTAGGAACCTTGGACACATATCCAGGCCGAGGTCTCAGATTCATGAGAGATAGCTGGCCCGAATTCCAGGCATGATTCGTTGACCGAAAATGCGTTCAAGTCCCTACCCTCTAGATAGAGACCAAGCAGGAGAACTGTTTCTCTAAAAACAGGATTTTTAACTCACTGCCTGCAGGGCTCAAGGGAGGTCTCTGCAGTGCAGTAGCCAAGAGGGTAAAGAGGGGGATTCAGTCTCCTTGCTCCCCTCAGGAACCTGACGATCAAGTCGTGCTTCCCACGGATTTGTATCCACTGCATCATGATGTGCGTCAATACAGAGGCAACAACATTTTGAGGTGGAGTAGACAGCCCTCACTTCAACCATTTAGCAGGAAAGAAGCACTGAAGTGATCGAACACCTTCGGGATCTCCTCATGGAGAGAAGACTCAATTCAACGAATAGATTCCACTTCTAAGGGGGAGCGTGCCTCATTTTGAGAGGGTGCTCTCACAGAAGTGATGGTCTCTACGGCATAAAATTTCTTGCAGTAGTAACCAGAACTTTTGCGTCCCGTTCTTTTAGAACCAGACCTGGAACTCTCCAAGGTCTAAACGCAGGTGCCATCATGCCCCATCCCTGAGAATGTACTCAGAAGAAGGAGTCAGGAAGGGCTGTCGAGAGGAGAGGTCTGGTTAGGCCAAAAGGGGCAACTAGCAAGACCTGCTCCATCTCCTCCCTGACTTTAGCCCAGTTTTGTGCAAGAAGGCTCACTGGGGAACGCATTTCTGCGGGGGCCCCGGGGCCAGCTGTGGCCAGTGTCTTTCTGTGTCGAGGGATGTCCACTCAGACAGGAGAAAATGAGTCCGGGATGAGTCCGGAGGGGCAACAGATGTAACAGTGCGGCCCCGAAGTGGTCCGAAACAGATGGACCGCCTGGGGACGGAGTCTCCACTCTCCCTGGGCCATAGGCTGTGGTGAGGCTCGTCAGCGGCACGATTCAGCAGGCCGGAAGAAAATAAGTGGAATGAAGCGCCCTTAGAAGCTTCTGACTCCAAGGAGGAGGTGGTGGGCGAGTTGCAATGGATGCCAATGCAGTCGGAGGCCCGCCCAGACCTCTGTTACTGCATGCCCTTTTAGTCAAAATTATGATTTCATTAATTAGCTTTAAATAATTAATCAACTCACAAACTCCCTGCTATTTCCCAGGGATTTGGGAAACCCAGTTCCTGTTTTAAAAGATTTGTTTTGCTAGATCTACATTATAGAAAAATATTGAAGATGTTGGAAGTCTTCTTTCAGCTTACCAGGTTTGGCTTGATCCTTTTTTGCTTCAGTTTCCAGGTCTTGTTTCTTCCTCTGATTTAATACAGTTGTGCTGGGCTTTAGCATATTTGGAATTGTTGAATGTATATATATCGGGTCTGCAAAAAAAGTTCCAATATTCATAAATAATCCAGAATTCAAAACAACAGTTTTATGGTCCATAAACATTGTGATTGTGATGTAATTTTACAGTATTTACCTGATATGAAATCTGCATTCACTGCCTGTGAAGATACAAACAGAATCATTTTCTAACAAAAGTGTCTTCAATTTTCAGATGTATAAAGCCTTTTTTTTCAATTTTTATTTTAAAGCAAAAGACACATTTTCTGATTGTTTTAAATGAACCATAACAAAAGCACTGTACCTTAATGATGTCCTCTGGAGATTTTTCAATGGCTTTTAGCCTCTTTAGAATCAGCCCCTCATTTGTTGAGATGTTCATTTCCTCTCTCTCCAACGCTTCAATCTCTTTCTCTATCCTACAGAGAATTTGTAAAAATAATTGCTTTCTAAATCTTCCGTCTTTTAGAGTTCTTGTCTCTCTCACACACACACACACACACACACACACACACACACACACACACACACACACACACACACACACACACACACACACACACACACACACACACACACACACACACACACACACACACACACACACACACACACACACACACACACACACACACACACATACTCTGTTTGTACTTTTTGCTGTATAGATGCTAGATCCAATGAGTTAAAGACACATTGAGTTGTTAAGAGCGTATGAAAGCATTATAAACATATTTAATAACAGACATTAGAATTTTATTCTCTCATACGACAGAGGTTCAGTCAGAATCACCATCGGCCTGAATCATTTAACACACCCACAAAGAATGAAACCAACAGCAATATTTGTACCAGGGTGTGACCTGTATGTAGCAGCTTCTCAAGACCATGGGAAAAGCTTTTTTAAGCATCCTTCTCTGACTTCATTGCTACTACAATGCAATGCGGTTACAAAGCATTGCACACCGCTTGCCTCATACTTCACTCTAAAAGATTTTATTAGGGCACCACAGGGCAAAAAACATTAGCTGAGAAACATCAGGCCAACCCCTGAAGCTAAATATAAAAGACCCTCAAGTTCAGATTGAAAATGTTTTATATTCAGAAGATGCCAGAATGCCAGATATGCTATGGTAATCTCAACAAACTAGCTGACATTCTTTATGGAAAAATCTTAAATAGCAAAATGGTGTTTGGTCAAGAGCCACTCTTGTGGTAAATATGAGATAAATACAACTACAGTAATGAAACATTGAAATTAAAAATACGATAAGGCACAACACAATAATTTGTCTTACCGATATATATTACTCTTGAGGTGTTTCGTTTGTTGGGCATCTTCAAGAGCTTTTTGTGTTTCCTGTGGATTATTGCTGTTCATCCCATCCATGAGCCACAGATCTCTCATGGACCTTTTCTATAAAAGACACATAGAGAGATACTTTAAATTCCAGACCCTTATAATTCAAAACATAAAATGCAGAAAAATGCTGATGAAAATGACACTATCTAACATCAAGAAGGTACCTTAACATGCTGAAGCTTCAGTTTCTCTCTGTCAATTTCAAGCCGTTTGTGGGCAATTTCCTCTTGGATTTTTTTCTTATTCTGTGGACAAATGGACACGTGCCCAAATAGAGACATGGTACAACAGTAGTACATCTATGTGATAGTAAAGCGGTTGCCTGATGTCAACTATACAGTTCATTGTTGAAAAATAATAAAGCTGAAATAAAATGCAAATTAGATAAAAAAACATAACAAATTCAAATGAGAAATGTCTTATCAAGTTAAACTACTAAAATTACAAAAACAAATACATATATAAAGCTAAATAATAAAGCTAAATATGAATTTTAAAAAAGCATGTAACAATAATTCTAAAACAAATTAAAATAAACTGAAAATATCAAAAAAATAGTTAATTAAAAATATTAATAAATACTATAGGTGTATAATGCAAAAAATAAAATAAAATAAAGAATAACACTAAAATAACAGATACTGTTTAGCAATCATCATTAAAAAATATTTTAGCACAGATTGCAGCATTTAACCAATCACAATCAAGTTTTTCAGAGAGCTTTGAAACAAGCAGACAAACCCATGTAAGGTTACCGTAATAGCTTGAAGTCGCTCCTTTAAGAGTTCTGTTTCCTCCATCCTGCCTCTGAAAAAAAAAAAAAAAAAAGAATAATTCACCTTTATATGACACTATAAATCATCATCCATACTAGTGGGGCCTCAAAAGGTGTTGGCCGATATGTAGGTCATACTCCAGTCCATTGACATTGATATTTTGATACATTAGTTAATGTCCATTCATCACCACTTGCTTCCTGCTTTCTAAAGATCACTGGGGTTCCATGAATAGCAGCAGTGGTAAAACAGTCTCTGCGATGCACCATAAATTATCTGCCTGACAGGATTTGGTTGCCTGTGTCTGAGTGGGTGACCCCTTGTAGATATTGTCCAGTTTAATAGACATCCAAGTAAGGCCTTAGGCTAGAACTTGCCCCTTGAAGTAGCTTCATGCTTCATTCAGTTAAATATCTCTTACAAACTGCAATGATTCCCACATCAGAGCAATGCAAGAGTATGAAATATTGCAATGGTATGCAATAGACCAGCATTTAAAAAAATTATGTTTTATTAGCATGTGTAATCCACAGTTATGAAAGTTATGCTGACTTTTTGACTTCATTCTATAATGGTTGTCCTGCATGGTTGTTTTCGCATGCGGCCACAAAGACAACGCAACTGAAAGACATGCTGTCTTTGCTTTATTTTGCTATACTTTTAACTGGTATAGGGTAAAATACGTTTCTTTTGTTGTGACGTAGATTTAGCAGCAGAAAAGTAAAGAAAACACTGCAGTTGACCATCACTTTCCATAGCATTTCAATTTACATCATCTTCTTCCGATACCCTGTCAGTTGTTTCTGTGCTAAATATACTTCAGTTACAAGTTTTTGACCAACACAAGTATTTGAAAATGTAACACTGTCATGTTATAGTGACAGCAGGGCCTGTGTCTGTGGGTCTCCAGGCTGCTCTTTCTTTTCCCAGGATATGTGAGACCGACTCCAGTCCAGACTTCATGTCTCTGTCCTTGCTTCATACATAGGCAGTATCCAGTGCTGACTCAACACAACCCTGCTCATCTGCTTTAGATATAAGGCCTCTCACTGCCCACAGTTCAATGTTACAATGTTCATTTCAGTGACATATTCTAAAAGCTCGCAAGAGAAACCGCTTTATGTATATGGAATCAATATTAACGCACACTAAAAACATTTCTCAATATATACACTATACCATTCAAAAGTTTTAAGGTCAGTATTATATATTAATGTTTTAAAAGGCTGCATTTAGTTGATCAAAATACAGTAAAAACAGTAGGCTAATATTGTGAAATATTATTTAAAGTAGCGGTTTTCTTTAGTCTTCAGTGTCACATGATCCTTCAGAAATCATTCTAATATGCTGATTTGGTGCTCAAGAAACATTTCCTCTTATTATCAACTTTGAAAACATTTGTGCTGCAATTTTTGTGGAAACAGTGACACAGTTTTTCTTCAGTATTCTTTGATGAATAGAAAGTTAAAAAAGGTTAATGTAAAAGTCTTTGCCGTCACTTTTTAATCAACTTAATGCTTAATTCTTAAATTAAAGTAGTCTCTTTCCACACAAAAATTAAGTAAAATTGAACAGTAGTTTATGCCTATATAGATTTTTATTTGCTTAGTTTTAGTTTAGCTACCAGCTCTGTTTAATTGAATTAGTTTTAAATTAAATGTGTAAATACAATTATTGTTCAAAGATAATATGTTTTCAGGAAAGATATAATTGAATCTTTATCTGATTAATAATTTTATTTAATATCAAAACAGTTTAAAGTAGTACGTCTTAAACTTTTCTACAATTTTTGTATATACTTTACACTCAAAAAAATGCTTGGTTGTTTCAACGAAATGTTTGGATCAAATATATGGACAAACCAAACTGTTTGGTTTAAAAATTTGGTTTAAATTACATTTTTAAACCCAACAGTTGGGTTTGTCTATATTTGACCCAAACATGGGTTGAGTGTATACCTTACAGAAACCACAGGCCCTGAACCATAAAAGCTTTTAGCATAAAACTACAATTCCCAGTACAACTTATCAAGTTATCTATCTATCTGTACATCCATCTACAGACCCCTATCGAACCCCTTAGAATTTCACTAGACTAAGGCACATCTAAAAATAGCAAGGCCACCCAGGGGTACATTGCCTAATGAGTCTGAGGTTGTGGGACACCAGCACTAGGTCTCTGTTCGTCTCCCTGCCACAAAAACCCACCAATTGTTCTGAAACGGATCAAAGTGAAAAAACACTTGTGAAGTTGATGTAAAGAATGGATAACATGAGCAATAAATTAGGCTATTAACAAACACCTTCATGCCTATCTAAATGTTTTTAAATTGACTCTTGATAAGGTCAGGGTTTAAAACCCAAAAGAAATGCAAAGATAACCAGATACTGTATATGAAATATTATGCCTATATGAAAACTATGCATTAAAAGTGCAATACAAGTATATACAGTAAACAGTTTGGGTTACAGGCTATAGCTGACAGCTTTATGGCATATAGGAACATTTCAGCACAGATCCAAAGCAAACTGAACAAGCTGATTGGCAGATACAATCACATGAATATACATTTGCAGGCCGCTCCTGCACATGGTCAGTTCCCCTGTCAGAGGAAGTTTCTCTCTAATCTCCTCTAATCTGATCACCAGTCAGTTAAGATGTAAATCTCCTGTTGTGGCATCTGCTCAATATTCTGACTGGACAGACATCCAGGAACTGTACAGTTATTGTATTTGAATAAAAAAGATTAAGAACATCTTATAAAACTAGTAGGCAACTTAAAGTAAAAAACAAAACAAAAAACAATAATGATAAAACATGCTCACATTTTTGTGAGCATTCAGGTGTTCATGTGTGTAAAAACAATAGAAAACGGACTGAAAATAAAATAGTTTCCATATGTCAGAATATTTTAATGACTAACTCTTTTTAATGACTTTTGAGGGTTTAAACTTATATTAACTTTTTCCAAACTAAATGTCACCCAATTTACAGGATTCTTAGAAGTGACGGGAGAATTCTGCCGCCTTAATGACATTTGAGATGACCCATTCATCATTTACAAATGAATTATTCTACAAAAACTTAAGACAACCCCTAGGAATATTATGACATTGTCGTTCACACTATGTCTGTGAATCCACAAGAAGAAGTAAAATAGCAGAGAAGAACACACTTACCGGGTCGGTGAAGACGAACGGTATCCAGAAGGTTTTTCGGGTTTTCTGAGCGTCACGCACGCTCATTAAATGGCCCAAGGACTTTGAATGGCCACAGCGCTCGCAGGTGCTGTAGGCATGATTGACAGTCCTGCCCTCAGCCAATGAAATGCCAGTGAGCTGTTTCAGTTGTTCAGTCTCATCAGTTTCATCAGTGAATGTTTGTGACTGACGACAGCCCACAACCACGTAGGCTTGAATGTGTCAATTTATACTTCTGTTTGATGTCTGTGGAGGTTAACAAACCTTTGGAAACAACATTGTCTTGGTGGGGGAAAAAAAACATTATAAAATACTGGAAAAGTTTTTTAAAAGTATTTTTCACTTAAAGTCACCATGAAATCAAAATTGACAATTGTTATTTTTTTCTGGAATATTGCAGTATTTAGCTTATTATAAACGATTTGTCTGTGCACATTTAAAAAAAAAAAATTATGTGCATTCACAATTTTTTTAATCAAAATAACTTAATAAATAACTTGTAACCACATCTCTTCTCTGATGATGTGTTTACTGGCAAGGGTGGGACAACCTGTCAATCACCGCAAACTCCAAGGATCCAACAATCCAAAAAATTCCTGATCGACAAAATCAAGTCCCGCCCTATATACATTTGTTCTTGTTCACTGTTTCACTCAGATATACGTCACAATAGGGAATAAAACATTATCGTAACTTTCATTTCATGTCGACTTTAATTGGCCTTGTAAACGTCTTCATTTTGTCTAAACTGAGTTTTGACTCAAATCAAAATCTTAGACTGTGGCTCAATGCTGAACAACAAAATGGAGTGAATGTTGATATCAAATTAATCAATTTATAAGGGGAGGTTGTTAGCCATTTTTCTCAGTTCTACCAGAAAGACTCGAGAGATAAAATTATGTAACAAAGCATTCATTTATTGGCAGCCCAGCAAGCAATTATTTGTAAAGTTCTTTGGCGTAGGCCCCATCCATAGATCGTAATCCGAGGGTAGCGGATCAGCATCTCCTGCCTGAAGACGAAGGCAGGGGCGCATCCGACCCCCCAGGGAAGTGTAGACGGGACCATCCTGGTGGTGGTGGGGAGGGTGGAGGTTGTTGTCGCGTCAGCATCTGCGAACTCAAACATGTGTAAGTACCGATCTTTTATACGATAAGAATAAGGGCGTGATTGGATAAACACAGTAATTAAGTCTTCCTGGCAGAACTTATGCTAAAGCTTTCATTTTCCAACCCAACCATTTTCGGTGTTAGTGCCCTTTGTAAGGCAGAAAACAGTACGATACAGTAAATGGTTTCACTGGAAAGCTGTTCTTTTAATCTAATTTGTTTAATTTTTTACTGGCCTTTTAGGGTGTATAGAGCAGTGTCTCTTCACTTCAAAATTTTCATTGGGCTATACACTTCAGAGCTGCTTTCTGAGCCGAAAAACAGAGTCACAAATCATTTTGACGTGGGGCGACTCAGCTGCAGTCAAGTGTCAGACATTCCTACATGCACTCTCCTGTTTGTTCACACTAGCTGTAGAAAATGAGACCCACAGCAGGATGGGACATTCCGACTGTTGCATCTAATGAACAGAAAGAAGAATGCTGAAATCTTTCTCATCTAATCTTTTAAATTAATCTCAAATTGATGTATTGGCCCAGGCATTTCAAGCAATAACATGCATATTTTATTTGAATGTTGATGATTTCTATGCATGGAAAAACAGCCACTGCAAATGTAAAGCAAAACTATTCAAAGGATATCGTGCACAAGCCACCCTGCAGTAGCATCTGTCATACTTTCTGCTTCCTGATCAAATGACACGTGCATTTAGATATTTAGGGTGTGAGGTGGGGCATTCACAGGCTCTTGCCCTAGTGACAGCTGAGGGCACCCAATGCTTTTACAGAGACCTCTGGAAAAAGAGCAACAATCATCGGACTGTAAGCCTACTTCCAAAATAGCATATTGATAACATATGCTACCTTTGTATTAGTTGTAAAGACAGAGAGACTCTGGTTAATTTGATTACTTGTCATTGATGATTTTTTCAAAATCAACTTACACTAAAAATAAAATATACCCCCTCAAGGACGGCCCTGCATAATTATGTATACTGTAGTCCTTATTTTTTTTAACATTGAATAAATAAGCTTTCCATTGATGTATGGTCTTAATTAATATCCTAATGATTTTTGGTATAAAATAAAAATCGATCATTTTGAGTCATATGTTTTGTTGGCTATTGCCACAAATACGTGCTACTTGTGACTGGTTTTGTGGTCCAGGATCACATATATCACATAAAATAAAATACCATACATCAAAATATAAATTTATCAAATATGATTAAATATAGATACAAATTATAAACAAATACAATAAAACTAATATAAATGTAAAAAATGCTTAATCATGATTCAGTGTAATCGCAATGTGATTATTTTATTCCATTCATTATAATATGCAGTATTGTAAAACATATTTTTGTCAGTAACTTTCTTATATGAATGAATTTTCATTAAATGCATATTTATTTAATTAGTGTCAAGTCAAGTCAAGTCACCTTTATTTATATAGCGCTTTTTACAATACAGATTGTATCAAAGCGCTTCACAGTGATAACATGAAAACAATATAACAAAAACAATATAACAATATAACAAAGTTTGTTTCTAAAAGAAATTGCGTCAACGTCCACCTTAAGTAAGGCAGATCAATAATATTATTGAATATTAAATGTTAAATGTCCCCAACTAAGCAAGCCAAAATCCAAGGCAACAGTGGCAAGGAACCAAAACTCCATCAGGTGACAGAATGGAGAAAAAAACCTTGGGAGAAACCAGACTCAGTCGGGGGGCCAGTTCTCCTCTGGCCAACGGAAGAACAGTGCATGATTCGGGCAGCATTACAAGTCAGATTGGATCGGAACATTTAGAGTATTTTTTGGAAGTCCAAGTATGCACGCCGGTCTTAAGACGAGTTGTTGAGGATCAGTGCCGTCCACCATAGAGAGTCCATATCGCCCGTGTTGAGTCGTCACTTCATAGGCTTTGTGATTGGAGCATCTGAAGTGTGAATTTGATGTTCTAACACTGACTGATCAGATCAGCTAACTTATATTCTTCTTTACTGACCTCTAGAGATGAGACCTTTAGTTTGTCTCTATCACTTTTAACTCTTCTAAATTTCTACAGAATTCAAGGCCTTTTTTCCCTGTTTGGGAAGTGAGAGAATGCACCTCTACACGTCTGATATATTTGTGGCATCCAAGAAGATGCTTAACCCACTTTTCTGTCCTAATCCAATAAGGCTGTGATTCTTTCCACTGGGTATTGATCAGACAAGTTGCGAGTATTAGAGTGTGTGTGTTCAAAAGTCACATGATCCTCATACTCATTTTAAACTGCTTTTTAAATTTAAAGGTGCACTATGTAACTTTTATTCAAAATTAAGTCAAACACCCAACAGGTAGTGATTTCATTGAACAGACAAATTGCCATAATGTTGCTCTCTTACAGAGTTCATTATAAAGCATTATATTGTTAAGGGTCATAGGCTATTCATCCGCACAGTCATGCAGAGCCGAAGCACAACCAAAACAATGTTCTTCCACAAAATGCATGCAGTTTTGTAAACCGCTAGAGGGCAAACAGTTACATACTACCTCTAAAAGTGACAGAGTTGTTATTATTTATTGTGACCAGATCATATTTTCCCACGCCCTGTCATTTTTAACTCATAAATTTGTGGGTGCTACATGTAACACAGTAGAAAGGCATTTGTGTGGTTCTTGTGAGACAACCAAGGTCTGGTCAACCCCATAAAAATAGATACCTGAGAAATGCTCTAATTTTCGAGCTCTGTTGCCATGTCATACAAAATGACTTCAAAGAGACCTTCCTTTTCAAGAACATTTAGTGCTGTAATGTTTAGAAGGAACAGAAACATGTCAGGAATGTAATGAGAGGTGAGAAAGTGCTTTTTATATACTTTAAGTGTAACCCTAATCGGCAAATGAGAATAAGGCAAACCTGTTGTTCAATGTTATTATATTGCCATGATGTACACCACATTCTAGCAGCCTGTCATTAGTTGCTCACAGTGAACTGGTCATTGACAGTAGGAACTAAATGTAAGTTTAGAATCTAAAGCCTGAACAAGAGAAAGGATTCCTGTCTATTAGAGCAGCTCTTTTTTTTTACCAGCCTGAATGATAATGTTGTTTCTCTGTATTAGATTTGGACCTTTTATTTATTTGTTCTGAAGCATCATTATGGTTGCCAAAGCACAATCTCTTGTTCATAAACTCTGTTTAAATATATTCAAAAATGCCATACACAGACTTTAGACAACAGTCTAATTTCTTGTATTTCTATAAAAATAAAAAACATACAGTATAGGAAAACAGTATCTTGGAAATGGGATATTAATAAACTGTAATATATATAATAAAGTTCTAGTTTTAGCTTTCAGGAATAATATGTGTTTAAAGCCAAATAATAAGTGGAACCTACATTTTAATTATCTAAAATACAATGAAAAGTTTTAAGTAAAATGCATGATTGAATTCAAAGAAAAAATGGACATCAAAAAAATATATTTGTACATCTCAGCATAGATTTACAAATTGTGCTTTATTCAAAGTTCCAGTAGATGGCATTGCTCTGCATCCGATGCTCATTCCAGGTGGACTGCTCAAAAGATAAAGAAAAATCAGTAGCAGATCTAATATACAGTAGCTTGACACACAGTGTTGCTCATGAAGGCACTACGATAACTCAGTCAATAGCATCATGGATAAATTGCGTCCCACATAATGAAAGTGTGTTGACCTTGCAAAATTTGATAAGAGCTTGCCATTTTGAAAAGCTGCTTCACTCCAGTGATGCATCAAGAGCTATTCTTTGAAACATTTTCGTGCCGTGGCCCATGGATATATGAAAACAGTAACACCAATCATGTGAATTATTCTATTACATTATATGGTACCTACCTTAAAAAAAAGGTCCTCATGCACCTTTGTCATTCATTCTAGACTCATTTAAGCTAAAAAATAATAATGGATTTGGTCCACCACCGGTAGGCCTACAGACTGTTTTAATATGCTAATGCCCCTGATGTAGCCTTAATCACACACTTCAGTTTGCTTTAACAAAGGTTTTGGGACAGCGCCAAATAACACTTCAATGTTCTTTGATAGGGGTTGAGATAACAGCACACCTACCTTCACATTTACACACATGCTTACACCCACAGACACAGCAAAAACATGCCTACTGACATCTGTACATTAGGAAACACAAATAATACATGCCAAAATGTACATCATTTGTATGCATGAATTAAATGCATAATTGATTGCTGTATTAATAATGCATAGGTGAATACTGTACATATTAAAAGATTAATCTGCAATATTCAAGGACGTGACAGTATTCGGGCTGTGCTGTGTCAAGCTGAGTCGTCTATTGCAGTGAATGACGCTCTAGTTGCTTCAGTGGAATGGTTGCTATGGTGAATTTTCACATGGATTGCATGTTCTCTAGTGCCCTCCACAGTATGTCATGCAGCTAACTATAAAAATGCGTTGAAAAAAGAGGATGGGGGGGGGGGGGGGGGGGGGAAACGAAGGTCTTTTATGCCTCTCTCTGTAAACATGATTCACTTTGGTCCTCTCTGCTCCTGAATCTCAATTATAAAGGCAGTTTTCTTAGATTATATGAACATTATTCATAATCAAACGAGAATAGAGGGATGTAATCGCAAAGAGGAAATGTAACTGATTTATTTGAATGGATATTGTATCACTAACTGGTAAGTATGGGATGTATTGATTGAAAACAGTCTGCTGTGCAGTCACCCCTGAAATGTCAAATCTGTTAAGTCACCTTTATGGCACCCCAACCCACATGTTTCTTTAAAGGGATAGTTCACCCAAAAATGAACATTTTGTCATCATTTATTCACCCTCATGTTCTTCCAGACAGTTGTTCCAAACAAAAAAGTCAATGTGTGTCGTCAAATGTCTGGTGACCAACATTCTTTAAAATATCTTTCTTTTGTGTTCAACAGATGTTAGAAACTCATACAGATTTGGAACAACTAAATGATATGATCACAAAATATTAATTTTTGGGGGAACTATCCCTTTAATCAGTGTGTCAAAATAAGATTTCAGATCATTTTGATGTGAACCATAGATCATCACAAACATGTCTGTTTAGATAGTATAAAACTTTATTTTGATGACATTCTGTTGACTAATTAATGATGTACCAACAAGTATAGCATAGTATCTGCTAACACGTTATTGTAAATGTCTCCCAACAGACATTCTACTGACTATACTTTGCCAGTGCTGTACAGGTCAACTTATTCTAGCCATAACGCCTTACGGTGCGGATCCACTTGTCCGTGCGACACTTCTGTCACAGCCCAATGGAGCAGTATCAGACTCTGACTAGAATCTGAGTATGACGACGTCAGGCTACCTTATTCTACTATCCCTTACCATAGTCTACTAAAACTCAACCAATACTCTAATGCAGTGGTTCCCAGTGTTTTTTTCTGCCAGGCCAAGACCCTAATGGGTCTTGTATCACCCTGAAGAGGTTTCTTTTGCATACCAATCTGCTGACTGTACACATCCCTTAGTCTTGCCGCACTCCCCTTTTAAAAAAAATCTTACTGACCCCAAACTTTTGAACGGTAGTGCACATTCTTGAACTTACTGTAATGCATTTTGCACTGACACATTAGGCTGAACTTTAGTTACCTTTTACTTTTGTCACATTTTTGTTTATGCATATGTTCATTTTTCACAAACTTAGTTTGAGAGCAAACAATAATTGGGGGACCCCCTACAGTACCACCACGGACCCCCTGTGAAGACCTCTGGTTTACAGTGTATTCACAAGCATGCATGCTTGCAGATGCACAGACTGATTTAGCCAAGTAGACACAAGCACACTCTGTAAGTTCTTCAAAGATTCTGTCCCTGTCAGGACGATGCCTAATGAGTGTCATTCATGGATGAGCTGAAGATGATTCATCCACTTCATGTCTATAGGGACATCACTGAGTTTGCAAAGGAGGAACAATCTGAGTGTACTTAGATGAACTCATATTTCACAAATAGCTTGATTTTTGTGTTCCCACATCTATTTCAGTGATGCATGTGATAAAACATATACTGTAGGTTGTAACTGACAGTATGCATTGGGGTACAAGATAATTCTGTCATCATTTAGGTCACTCACCCTCGTCTCACTTCAACTGTATATTATTTGATTTATTTTCATAAACTTAAAATGAGGTGCTATGCAGAATTTCAGTGCTGCTCCACTACATAAAATAAAAGTGTAAGTTGATTTTCATACTTGTCCATCACGATACAGTAGGTTACATAACATAACACAAATTCAGACAGATGGGATTTTCAGTGAATAATGGCTAAAATGTCAGTCACATAAATCTTTTATTTGTTATTTGTCGTTATCTTTTCAAATTCAAATTCAAAAACTTCAACGCGCTGTTCATGCGGCGACTGGCAGAGCTGCGCGTGTGTGCTTCAATTATGTGTTTACGTGTTGGTTTTTGTTCTGTTTATTTTTTTTTATCGTTTTTAACCTTTTTTAAGTGAAGATGATAAGTCTGTGGAATTTTGTGTTCCTGATGCTTCTGATTAACTGGGGATATGCGACCGTTTTGATGAATGGCGGAGTGTTGGTGGAGAGCGTGCCAGAGATGACCAGGGAGTTCCTGTTGGGTCTGCGTTCTAATGCCGGTCCTGTCGGCCCTGCCTGGGAAATTCCCGAAGAAATACTTCGACCTAATGCGAACACTCAGGAAACGAAAAGGAGAACAAGGAGGAATCGCGGGAAGCGAGGTGGAGTTGGACGCAGATTAAAGAGAGTTCATATTTACCCCGCTGCCTGGAATAGCTACTCTTAGGCAATGTGCTCGCTTAATTCGCAACAAACTTGATGAACTGCAAGCCAATGTGAGTTTTATGCACGAATGCAAAAACAGTCACATGATGGTATTCACCGAAACCTGGCTGGATGACTCATTTGATAATAGCAATATATGAATGGAAGGTTTTGGAACACCTATCCGACTAGAGAGTGACCTACAACAGGAGGTGTGCGTGTTTATATCAAGGAAAGTTGGTGTAAAACAACAATGACAATTGTAAGATTTGTAACTCAGATATTGAACTCATTGCAATATCTGTAGCCTAACTTATGTCCTTTTTTATCTCCCTCGTGAGTTCCCTCTGCTGTTTTTTATACATGGGTATCAATGACGTCACCTTTTTGTTGTGGCCGCCATCTTTAGGACCGTAACGCCACCGACCGTCGATTCCAGGTTTAGCTAATTTTACTGTCTATGATTCCAGGGGGAATGGTAAACGTTAACGTCAAAGAAACGGGCTCTGCTAACGTTACTCAGACGAAAATTGCTCATCTCTCTGATAAAGAAAAGCAACGCTATTACAAGAAAATTGATATTTTGGGTTTTGATCCGTATTTACTTCCGAATCAACTACTGACCCCGCAAGAAGGATAACTTGCTAACCTTTTCCCTGAGCTGATAAACCTCTGACCTCAGTGCAGTGCACTCTTCTGTCAATCTCCTCACAGTTTCATGGCAGGCTTCATTGGAGCATGGTACACTGCTCTCAGCATAGACTGCAGAATTACAGTAGCTGTGATCAGCTGTCTGACCTCTACCTTCCTGAGCTGTGGTGTAATCACAGTCATCAATCTGCATATGGCTGCTGTTGTCACAGGGTGCCACCGGTCCAACATCACGCCTCCTTCTCTTTCTTTTGACAGCTTACATTTGCTCAAATTTGCTGTAAACTATTTATTTTTCTTTTGCGTTGCTCAGGTGTGAGATAAGCAAACAAACTTGGCACAAAGTCAGGGTTTAATGGATTCTCGCTCTTCTGACCTACAGGGGTAGAATGAGATACAGTGACACATTAATGAACAGTGTGTGACACTAACAGGAAGGCTACTCCGGGTAAGTGAAACGCTCCGTTCGCGACGTACAAAAAATAGTTTTCGAAAACTAGTTTTTTTTTTTTTTTTTGAACGTACGGTAGTAGTCAGTTCACTGATCATAGCAGAAGGTTACAGCAGACGCAATGCGAACGAACACTTCAGTTACGTGCCTGGTGTAGCCTCCCTGTAACTTTAGCTCTACCAGAAATAATATAGATGAGCAGAGATGAAATAATTGTGACTGATTTTACTTTGTGAATCACTGTCATCATCAACATTGTTATGTGGCATGTCATCTTATCTTATCGTAGGGTTGCTAACATAGCTAGCTAGCTAACGTCAGTTAAGGAGTTAACTTACCTGAAATAAAGTGTTCATTGCACAGTCTGGATTGTTTTGTGGGAGTCCACTGATCCCTTTTAATGGCAGCTAACCATTTATGTCTCCTTTCAGTGTTTTTAGGAATATTATAAAACGTATGTCCCGTTTTTTTTTTTGACTTGCTGTTATCACAGCCCACGGCACAGCAGATAGAAGGCATATTTACTGTTTACTTCCGGTCTCTTGGCGATCCGTAAAAATGGCGCCGTCTTTAATGTGTGACGTCACAGGATATCCATGTATATTTGTATGTATACATGTATACAATTTTGACGTGGGTCTTGAGACTGTTAAAAACACCCTGGATAAATTGGATTGTAACTGCCTCACAGTTTTAGTTGGGTTTGTTACTGTTTTTTGGTTCCTACCTGAAAAATAATAGATCGTAGAAGCGGAACTAATTAGCGCCGATTTTGTGTCCGTCCGCACGTAACTAATAGAAAAAACACCTGAAGTGTAGAGCTAAAACATAGCATCGCAAGAGCTCTCCGAGATAAGTAATTATTAAGAATATAAAGATATCTAAATGTATATTATCCGAGTAAAAGAAGACAAGGAAAAAGACTTTGAGATTTAGCCCCTCTTAAGTAGAAAGCAGCCTACGAGGTATGTTTCTTTTGTATCCAGTTTTCTGTGATATATTTCATGTGCATAGCTTGTGTTAACTAGTGTGTAACTATAACGGCACAAACTGTATTCAAGACATACATACATGCATTGTATTTATATTTTCCTTTTATTTTTTCTCTCTTTCAACCCAGTTCTCACGGGTTGGCATGATATATTGTAGTAGAAATAAAACCCCGTTTTTTAACCAAGACCTCGTGCTTCGTGTTGACTACTGGAGGGAGCTACAGTGAGAACTCGACTGCTCCACATGAGTAGGCGAGGAAGACGGCATCGGAGAGCGCGAATCGTGAACATCTCCACATCGCGCCTTCATTCCAGGGCGAGAAGACGCAGTGCCCACGGGAAGAATCAGGTTTCATAACGCAAATTAAGCTGTAATTCAGAGACATTCTGCATAAGAGACTGAGACATTTATTTGCATTTCACATAACAAGTTAATATTGTTTCGTTTACTTCACTTTTCAAATTGAAGTTCATTGATATTGCTACTGTGTTGATATTGTGTTTACTGATGAGTATCCTGTAAATATTAATAAGAACTATTAGTATTAAGAGTAAAGCAGAATTGGTAATATTTAGGCATTTAAAGGTGAATGGTTTTTACTTAATGTGGTATATGTACAAGTTTAACTAAGAGTTAATCTTTTTGGTTTGTTTTAAATTTCATTTGTGGTAATTTAAGTTTTAAATAAGGCCATATATAACTATAACAAGTTATCAGGCAAGACCATAGATCCATAGATTGCAAAGTAAATGTTATCTAACCATTATACTAGTCTTTGAGTACAGTTTTTATTTTGGATAATCAAGTTAATTTAGCTGCAGAGAGTAATTTTTCTCCAAAGTAGTGTTAGTAGCTATAAGTAATTAAAAGGCTAAGTATTCATATATCAGATTAAAATAACTACTCAATTGAGATTAAGCTACGTTAAACCTAATTTAGATTATTGTAAACAAGGTAATTACTCAACGAAAGGCAAGTTTAGATTTAAACCAAACTAAAGTAAATTAAGTAAAATGTCAGAGTTTGAGCTTTTCTTTGAGAGTGACAAGGAGGGTGCAGGTGAAGACTCGCAGCAGCACTGCGCAGACATGCAACCACAAGCTGATGAAGGCACAGGAGATAACCACACTTCCTCGCAAGAGCCACAAAGAAGCCAAAGAGTCTGCAAGTTTACGGAAAAGGGCCAAGAACTGCACGATGAGCAAGTAAGAAGATTTGCACACCGTTTCAGTGTGAGCTACGAGAAGTGGAAAGCTATCGCTAAGGATGCCAAACAAGCGCTGAATGGACATTGCTCAAACAACCTGCTGCGTGACCACATCACTAAAATAAGCAACGCCTCAGATAATCTGAACGTTGTTTATGAAGATTTAAGGCACATTGACATTCCCGACCAAGACACGCGTCGCAGAGCAGACACCTGCGAAGCAGTAACAAGAACAATCATCCAGACTGCAAAGGCTCTTCTAGGCACAAGAGTGGGTGAAGAACAAGGGGTGAAAGCAATAGAGTCTGTAATTGAAGCTGCAGCCTCAGACAAAGTAAGCGTCAACTCTCACCGCACCAAGTCGTCTGCTCATTCTCGAACTAACTCAAGAATAACATCCCGTTCAAGCCAGTCTTCTGCAAGACAAGATGCTGCTGCTGAAGTTGCTGCCAATGAAGCCACTTTAAAAGTATTGCTAGAGCAAGAATGTCATATCAAAGAACTTGAAAGACTCGAAACTGAAGCAGCCAATTTACGAGCTAAACAAGAGGCTGAAAATGCAGAAAGACAAAGGGTGCTGGAAGCCAAGCGCAGAGAACTAGAAAGATTGGAGACAATTAAGAAGCTAAAGGCTGCAAAGGCGAGACAGCAAGTATATGAACGAAGTGAATGCTCAGATGAAGAAATATTTGGGCTGCTCCATCAATGTGTCCCTCTGAAGGAGAATGAGGAAGTCAAGCATGAAAGTAACCTATTGCAGCATCGCTCCCCACCTCACTCTCTGACACAACCAAAACAAGAAGACCATACTGCAGCTCTTGTTAGAGCATTTGCAGAGTCCATTAGTGCGAGTCGTCTTCCTGTACCTGAACCAACAACGTTCAACGGCGACCCACTCAGATTCAACGACTGGAAAGTTTCCTTTCAGACACTTATTGACAGGAAAAACATACCAGCTGAAGAAAAAATATACTATCTGCGAAAGTATGTGGGTGGTCCAGCCAAAAAGGCCATTGAAAGCTACTTCTTGCTTGGCACAGAGTCAGCTTATTGTGCAGCGTGGACCATCTTAGAAGAGAGATACGGCAATCCATTCCTTATCGCCAAGGCCTTCAGAGATAAGCTCGACACATGGCCCAAGATCAGTTCTAAGGGGAGTGTGGAACTTCAAGAACTCGCTGACTTCCTTCGCAGCTGTGAGGCGGCCATGTCTCAGATCAAGGGTCTTGAAGTACTCAATGACTGCAACGAAAATCAGAAAATACTCTCTAAACTTCCAGACTGGCTGACCTCAAGATGGAATAGGAAGGTAATAGAAGTGGAAGAACAAAGTCACACATTCCCAAGCTTTAGCCAGTTCGTTAAGTTTCTCACACGCGAAGCCAAAATCGCCTGCAACCCAATAACATCCCTCCACGCTCTAAAACCAAGTGAAAGTGAGAAGATCAAGGTTTCAAAGACAAGAGGTCATGGAGCAAAGGTATTGGCAACTAACTCAGACGAGAAAGCTGTTACCACAAGCTGTGTCTTCTGTGAAAAGGCAGGTCACAGTTTACACAAGTGTCGCAGATTTATGGATGAGACGATTTCAGAGCGAGTCAAATTTGTTCAAGAGAAGAAATTGTGTTTCGGCTGTCTGAAGTTTGGCCATCGCTCAAAGGACTGTGAAAACAGAAAGATCTGCGATATGTGTGAAAAAAGACATCCAGCTTGCCTCCATGATAATCGCACCAAGGAAGAAAGGACGTCAACGCGGCCCAGTGGAGCAGGGGATAGTGGCAGGTTAAGGGAAAGAAAAATGGATCGGTCACAAGATAAAGCAGCAAGATCATCACGTGAGGCAACATCCAATAGAGTTATACAGAATGTTAAAGACACTCATACATCCACAGTCATTCCAGTGTGGTTGTCAGTCACTAGTGAGCCAGATCGTGAAGTCCTTGTGTATGCACTCCTCGATACACAGAGCGACACGACATTCATCCTGGAAGAAACGGCAAAGACTCTCCACACAAAGAATGAACCAGTTCAGCTAAAGCTCTCCACAATGGCTTCAAGAAATACAGTTGTGTCCTGTCGGAAACTGACTGGACTACAAGTGAGAGGATTCTACTCAGACAAGATAATTCCTCTGCCAGTGACCTACTCGAGAGAATTCATCCCTGCAAACAGAGATCATATTCCCACACCAGAGACTGCAAAGGCATGGCCTCATCTGGAACACATCGCAGACGAGATTGCTCCTCAGCAAAGCTGTGACGTGGGTCTGCTAATCGGATACAACTGTCCTCAAGCTCTTGTCCCAAGGCAAGTGGTGCCTGGTAAAGAAAATCAGCCCTTTGCTCAGAGAACAGACCTGGGCTGGAGCGTAGTCGGCTATGGCAACCCATGTCTCGACTATGGAGATGAAATTGGAGTAAGTCACCAGGTCATCGTGAAGCAAGTCATGCCTGGTCTTCAGTCTCCTTCAAACATCACAAGCGAAGTGCATTATGTCTGTAGAACTCAGGTCAAGGAGGTAATCTCACCTGCAGACGTCATCAAGGTGCTGGAATCTGATTTTGTCGAAAGGTCTTTGGAGGACAGCCACATCTCTCAAGAGGATCTCCGATTCCTGTCAAAGATGGAAAGAGGCATCAGGCTCAAGGACAATGGTCATTATGAGATGCCGCTGCCATTCAAGAATGAAAGACCCAACTTACCAGATAACATGGTGTGCGCCATCCACCGTCTCAGATGCCTAGAACGGAAACAGAAAAGAAACAAACAGTACTACAAAGACTACAATACCTTCATGGATGAGATCATAACACGTGGAGATGCAGAAAGGGTCCCAGAAGAAGACCTCAATAAAGCTCCAGCATGGTACATCCCACACCATGGGGTGTATCATCCCCAAAAGCCTGGGAAGATACGTGTTGTCTTCGATTGTTCGGCGAGATTTCAAGAGACATCCTTAAATGACCATCTCCTGACCGGTCCAGAGCTGACAAACACCTTGGTGGGAGTTCTGTGTCGTTTCCGGAAAGGTCCAGTGGCAATCATGTGCGACATAGAACGCATGTTCCACCAGTTCCACGTTAAAGCAGAAGACCAAGATTACTTAAGATTCCTGTGGTGGGAGAATGGAAATCTTGAAGCCAAACCATTCATCTATCGGATGAAGGTCCACTTGTTTGGTGCGGCTTCATCACCTGGCTGCGCTAACTATGGACTCAAGCACCTTGCAGCCGAAGGACAAGGACACTTCAGTGAAGCCACCATCAAGTTCATTCAGAAGAACTTCTATGTTGATGACGGCTTGTCAAGCTTAGCGTCTGAAAGCCAAGCTATCCAGTTAGTAAAGGAGGCAAGAGAGCTCTGCAACACAGGCAAACTCCGGCTGCACAAGTTCATTTCCATCAGCAAGAAAGTCCTAGCTTCAATCCCCAAAGAAGAGTGTGCTAAAGCCGCCCAAGACCTGGACATGGCCCTGGGAGAACTACACGTGGAAAGAGCACTTGGCATACAGTGGTGCGTGGCTTCTGACGAGTTCCAGTTCAGAGTGATTGTGAAAGAAAATCCACTTACCCGAAGAGGAGTCTTGTCCACTGTCGCTTCAGTATACGATCCACTCGGATTTGTGGCACCATTCATCCTGGTGGGAAAACAGATCCTGCAGCAGATGTGTCGTGACAAGCTCAGTTGGGATGACATCTTACCTGATAATCTTCGACCCCTGTGGGAGTTTTGGCTCCAAGATCTGCGAAATCTGGCTGGTGTTAAGATTCAGAGATCCTACATTCCATCAAACTTTAAGGTTCAGAGCTATGAGCTCCATCATTTCTCTGATGCCAGCGTGTCAGGTTATGGCGAGTGTTCGTACCTCAGAGCAGTCAGTGCATCAGGTGAAGTCCACTGCTCTTTGGTAATGGGGAAGTCAAGAGTAGCCCCTACTAAGGTTACCACCATACCAAGACTTGAGCTGTCAGCAGCAGTCGTAGCTGTCCGCACCAGTGACATGCTCAAAAGGGAACTGGAGATAGATTGCCTACAAGAATTCTTCTGGACCGATTCAAAGGTTGTCCTCGGATACATCAGTAACGAGGCCAGGAGATTTCATGTGTTCGTGGCAAACCGTGTGGAACGCATCAAGCAAAGTACGGAGTCTGCACAATGGAGGTATGTGGCTTCTGAAGAGAATCCAGCAGATCATGCCTCAAGAGGTCTTGCAGCAGACCAACTTGTAGCTTCTAACTGGTTCACGGGTCCAGACTTTCTTTGGCAGAAAGAGCTGCCCAGCGAAGTAGTCAAGGTGGGAGAGATTGCAAGTAGTGATCCAGAGATCAAGAAGGCCCAGGCTCATGACACCCAGGCAAAGGAAATACGGTCACTGTTAGATCGTCTATAAAAGTTCTCTGACTGGTCAAGAATGGTGAAAGCTATAGCCAGACTAAAGCGGCGTGCAAAGGAAGTGAAAGGCCTCAAGCCAAGATCCTGTGAAAGCACCAGTTTAGAGGAAAGGAGAGAAGCAGAGCTCAGCATTATCAAGATGGTACAAGCAGCAACTCTCTCTCAAGAAATACAGGGCATCCAGTGTCATAAGGACACACAAATCAAAGACAAGGCCAACAAATTACACAAGCTAGGTCCATTCCTGGATGACCAAGGTATCCTCAGAGTGGGAGGCCGCTTAACTCATGCTGCTCTTCATCCACATGTGAAGCATCCAGCTGTTCTCCCTAGAGACAGTCACGTGTCAGCATTACTCGTCAAGCACTATTACGATAGAGTGCACCATCAAGGACGGGGAATAACCATAAATGAGATCCGATCCAATGGTATATGGATCCTGAGATGCAGCAGTGCAGTGTCATCCCATATTTACAAATGCACAACGTACAGGAAGTTCAGAAGATGCACAGAACAACAAAGGATGGCAAATCTCCCGGAAGATCGAATGGAAACAACCCCTCCATTTACTTACTGCGGGTGGGACTGCTTCGGGCCATTCTACATCAAGGAAGGAAGAAAAGAGTTAAAGCGTTATGGACTGTTACTTACCTGCATGTGTTCCAGAGCAGTGCATATTGAAATGCTCGACGACTTGACCACAGATGCCTTCATTAACGCTCTTCGTTCATGCATTGCTATTCGTGGAACAGTACGGCAAATAAGATGTGATCAAGGTACAAACTTTGTCGGCGCCAGATGTGAGTTCATTGAAGCATTAAAGGAGATGGATCAAGAGGAACTCAAAGAACTGAGATGTGAGTTCATCATGAACACCCCAGCTTCAAGTCATATGGGTGGCGTCTGGGAAAGACAAATTCGCACTATCAGAAGTGTCTTGACGTCCATTCTAGAACAGTCAGCCAGACAACTTGACTGCTCCTCACTACGGACGTTCTTATATGAAGTTATGGCTGTTGTAAATAGCAGACCTCTGACCACTGATCATCTGAACGATCCATCCTGTCCAGAGCCCTTGACACCAAACCACATCCTGACCATGAAATCCACGATCATCTCTCCACCTCCTGGAAAGTTCGTCAGGGAAGATCTGTATCTCCGCAAGAGATGGCGCAGAGTTCAACTCTTAGCCAACAACTTTTGGACACGGTGGAAAAAGGAATACCTCCTCAATCTCCAACACAGACAGAAGTGGACCAAAGACTGCAGAAATGCTAAGGTCAATGATATTGTCGTTTTGCAAGATGATGCTACACCACGAAACCAGTGGAAGTTAGCAAAGGTTATTGAAGTGTACCCAGGAAAGGACGGAAGAGTGAGAAGACTCAAGTTGCTTATCGGCGATTCAACTCTGGATGGAAGAGGAAAGCGCATCTCTAAACCTGTTCATTTGGAGAGGCCCATCCATAAGACAGTTACATTGTTGGAAGCAGACTGAAGACTCCAGCATCCTCTAGTCACTCTTTCTATCAGTTCTTAAGTTGAGCCATAAGTAAATAGTTAGTACTTTGAAATTAATATTATGTGCAGTTTATATGCAGTATGTGTGTCTCTTTAAGCTGTTCTGAGAAATCACTTGTGATTTGGTGGGAATGTAACTGCCTCACAGTTTTAGTTGGGTTTGTTACTGTTTTTTGGTTCCTACCTGAAAAATAATAGATCGTAGAAGCGGAACTAATTAGCGCCGATTTTGTGTCCGCACGTAACTAATAGAAAAAACACCTGAAGTGTAGAGCTAAAACATAGCATCGCAAGAGCTCTCCGAGATAAGTAAATATTAAGAATATAAAGATATCTAAATGTATATTATCCGAGTAAAAGAAGACAAGGAAAAAGACTTTGAGATTTAGCCCCTCTTAAGTAGAAAGCAGCCTACGAGGTATGTTTCTTTTGTATCCAGTTTTCTGTGATATATTTCATGTGCATAGCTTGTGTTAACTAGTGTGTAACTATAACGGCACAAACTGTATTCAAGACATACATACATGCATTGTATTTATATTTTCCTTTTATTTTTTCTCTCTTTCAACCCAGTTCTCACGGGTTGGCATGATATATTGTAGTAGAAATAAAACCCCGTTTTTTAACCAAGACCTCGTGCTTCGTGTTGACTACTGGAGGGAGCTACATGGATAATCTATCCCCATGCACCTAAATTTGTTTTATTTTAAGGTGATTTTAACCATTGTATTTTTGGATAAGCATCTAAAAGTCTACCATATGTTACATGCGCTACTCGCGCTGATAAAATCCTGGATAGATGTTATGGTCCAATCCCGGAAGCGTAAATTACAGGTCTCTGTCTTTACCTCCTCTTGGTTCAGCTGATCATAATATAGTTTTACTGACTTCTGTATACATCCCCATTGTAAAGCAAGAGATGAAAGAAATACAGTCTGGTCTCATTGTTAATACGTAGGTGTTAATACGTTATTTTCAAAGATAGAAAACGTACTTTTTTGTACGTTTGGATAGATGCTGAAACGTATAATATGGACGTATCTGCAACATTTAAACGTAACATTATTACGATTTTACAGCTACAAAACGCTAACTATTTACGTATATTCCATATCATAAAGATATCTGTATAATTTATAATTTATTAACAATATAGTATTAAAATATATTTTGAGCCACTAATCCTACTCCTACCCTTAAACATAACCATTCCTTAAAGATACGTAGACTACAATTATGAAGAAAAACATAACAGACAGACAAGTATGCGAAAATGTCAAATCCGGTAAAAAGTCGTTCACATGATGATATGTTGCAGTCGCAGTCCTCTCTGGCAGTATTATAATAGTTTTGTATGAGGTACAGAGCAGAATTTAAATTAATAATCCATGAAAATGTTAATCCGGTGTTGTGCCGAATTTCGACTCCCGCCAAATTATTAACCCCCTAGCATTGGTAGGTTTAGGATTAGTTGTGGGTAGGGTGACCACCTGGTTATTGCTCTGTTGCAGGTCAGCAGACCTGATTTTGCGGGACAATGCGGGACAAAACTTAGCCTACTATTATGAATAAATATTGATTTTATATTAGATGTTTTTTTGCATTAACATGCTTTAAATTGCTAATATTACGACATTGACCGGCGCTGTGAACGTCACTAATATAAAACAAATTTTAACAGCACGGGTCTATCACGGGTCTATCATTCAATCTAAATAATTAAGTGACAATAATAATCCAATCGCTAAAAACACTTTTTTTTTTTTGCCTAAATGGATTCAAAAACGGTAAAACTCAACAGTTTAACTCTGGGGGAGTTGTAAAATGAGCCTATTTCCCAAAAAAGTGGAGTATCCCTTTAAGACAGTTAAAGGCCAATTTCATTTCTTGGTGTAGTAGTATGAAACTAGATCTGAATGTCTCAAAAACATTCAGGAGGAAGGAGGAAGTAGAGCAATATAAGTACCTGGGAACGGTTTTTGATAAGTTAAAGTTTGACTAAAATTCTGGTGCAATTGTCAAGAAGTCACACCAAAGATTCTGTTCGTGCTGAGAAAGCTTAATTATTTTAATGTACAGAGAGTTGTTCTTAAGTCATTTTATAATTCATTTGTTGAAAGTATCCTGTCTTTTTCTTTTATTTGTTGGTTTTCATCATTGTCTATAAAGAACAAAAATCGGTTGCAGGATAATTTTAGCATGTGCTCTAAAATTATGGGTGTTCCCTTACGAAGCCTTACATCTTATTACGAACAGCAGGTGCTGAGGATGGCTCATAAAATAGGAGATAGTACACACCCGCTGCATTTGGACTTTGAGTGGATGCCCCTGGGATGACGTCTTAGGGCAATTAAATGTTCTACAAATCGCTATAAATTTACTTTCGTGCCTGAAGCAATATGGCTATGTAATAAACTTAGGTGATTTTTTTATTTTGTTTTATTTTATTTGAATGTATGTGCTAAGTGTTTTATGTGAGGCACCATGCAAGCTTAAACTAATTGTCCCATGCGGATTAATAAAGCTCTAAACTAAAAATTATTTGATTTCAGAAGACATCATTTCAGAAGACGGGAATATAGTGGAGCACATAGTAGACACATATACTTATGGACCACATATACACTAGACCATTCAAAAATTTAGGATCAGTAGTTCTGTCAGGACAACTATCGTCAAATACGATTGACAATTAGCATATAATTAGGATTGGCGGTATGGTTCTAGAACTCCCTGCGCATCCATGCAGGATAAGAGCAGGAAGAGCAGCAATAACCCCCCTTATAGGTAAACAGAACAGAACCAACATGAATGTATTGGAGATATCATTCAAAGATTTTAAAGTACAACATAATTCGAGAATTTATTCAATGGGCACTCAGAAGGTCAAATACTGACGGACGAGAGGATGAGCTGGGGATGGAGAAGGGTAATTAGCTCATGAGAAACGTAATAGCTGCTGATAATACTGAAGGAGCTTATACAGTGATAGGCCTTGTATTCCTATAGGTAGACGTGGATCAGCTGAGAGTCACTGATGCGAGCTTGACTAACGTGACCTGCCAGAACTGATGCTATGCTCAATAATTATTTAAATGTTATCTTATGCACAACTCTTCTATTTTAAATATTTTAAAATGTAATTTATTGCTGTAATGGCAGAGCTGAATTTTCAACAGCCATTACTCCAGTCTGCAGTGTCACAGGATCCTTCAGAAATATTTATTATTATTATCAATGTTTAAAACAGTTGTGCTGCTTGATTTTTTTTGGTAAAAACCATGATACATATTCTTTTATGAATAGAAAATTCAAAAGAGCTGCTTTTATTTAAAACCTAAATCTTATGTAACATTAAAAATCTCTTTACTCTCACTTTTAAAAATATAACATTTTTAATAATATTTTCTGAATAAAAGTTGTAATTTCTTTTAAAAAAAAAACAGTTTTGAATGGTAGTGTAAATCCTATTCTTCCAATGTTTCATTATCGCGCTCAAATTGATATGGTAAAATAGAAACCATTGGTACTGTCTTTACGGTGTGTAATTCGCTGAGCTTTAGGAAGCTTCCGGAGCTGAAATTCAGTCATGGTAATAGGCGTGTAGCTTTCAACACGTGCTGCAAGATGTAGACCAATCACAACCGACTAGGCCATCTGGCCAACCAGAGCAGATAAGGCTCTCGGAAAGGAGGGATTTTGAGAGACTGAATCTCCGGACGAGTCGTTTGAGAATCATTGAAAAATGTAGAGATGTTCAATATATATTATGAGATAATGAAAGTGTTTTTGGACCTTTGATGCATGTAAACCTATTGTAGGAGACCTTCAAAACAAAATTATAAACCTTCAAAATAGCATAATAGGGGCACTTTAAATGAACAACAGAAGCCCAGGCATTCTACCTATCATCTCCTTTTCTCTTTCACCGAAGAAAAAGAAAATAATACAGGACTGAAAAGACATGGAGATGAGTAATCAAAGGTTTCAACAATGAAAAAGGTTCGGTTTTTTTGTTGCCGAAAACAAATGCATTTTGCCTTAGGTAGTGCAGCCCTTGTGGGTTTGAGATCTCCCATCACTGCCTGTAACAACACATTTACTTTACCACTCAATTCCAACTCTTCTGACTCTCATCCAGGCCAAGGCGTAACTTCCTACATACAGGCTGAGCTTCTGCCAGTTCTGTGTGTGCTGCCCAGCAGGGGGGAGGCTAGCAAATGTTTTTTGTTTGTTTTTTTTGCAAAAAGACTGCTGCACGTTCACATGCATGAGAACAGTTTCTTCCCCTGCAGGCAATGAAACCGCTTGCTGATCACTCCAGTCCACAAGCAAACACTATACACATTTCTTTTCAATATTACAGAGGGTCCGTGCAGAAACAAAACATGACATAAGCCTCACAATAACTACCCAGCTAACAAAAATATGTTCTAAGAATGTTTTGGTTCCCATTAAGTAATAAAAAAGTTGTTTCTGTTCTCAGAACATTCAAAACGTCCAATTTATTAAATGTTTTTTATTGGTTACATGAACGTTAAGGGAACATTCCTTTTGATAATTTTGCTAACATAATGGGAATGTTACTTTTGACTGTTTTCTGAAAATTCTGAAACAAGTAGTAACATTAAAAAATCATTAAATGAACGTCCAACCAAATAGTTTAAAGAAAAAAGTTCCCGTTCCCTGTTAAGTTCCCGTTCCCTGGGGAAAATGTTTGTCATTCAGCTTCACATTTACATGCTTGACAAGAGTCAATTTGGTTTGTTTAAATGGATTTGTCAATACTCTGATAGAGTACAGAAACGTGTACATTAAAATGTACAAATGTACATCAATAGATTAAGCAATAGTTCATTACTATCTATAGCTGCACTGGTCTGACGAAATAAAGGCCACGATTCATACAGATGTCTTTTGTCGTTTATTTTGTACATCTCTCTCTCTTTCTTTTCAGTAGACACCATAGACACCGTGAAAACTACAAAAAAAATGAAAACATATTCAAAATATGCATTTCTCAGTCCTTTACAAGTCTCTCGTGACAATGTCCGATGATATGAAAGTGAATGACAACAGAAATACAACGAATCCAATCAACATCACGAATAGCACATCACATCGTGCACGTAAAGTAATATAAAACAATATTATAAACATTATGAAATGTATATAAAGGTAAATTACCGTGTGCGCCTCTCAAACCATGCAGATTAAGCAATTCTTTTCAGACTACATGTCGTTTCTCTGCATCCATGTTCGTTCTGACCCACAAAATGACGCAGACCCGCTCCAAACTGAACCGGGTCATGTGACATCACGTTTTTCTTCTACGTAAATCCTCCTTAAAGAACCCCTAACTTTAAACACCATATATTATAAATATCCGCTTCTAAATATCACAATTGTTTTTAAATGAACTCAAATTTACATTAATTTATAACAAAAACAAATCTCAACAAAATACATGTCCTTTGACAGTTACACTCCCACCAAATCACTATAATTTATGATGAACTTATGCACAAGTTTGAATAAATTTAGTGATTTCACAAAACAAATTTCAGAACCATATAGAATGTTCTCTGACTCTTGGCATCAAGTCTAATATTTAAACTCTTAATACTTCAAACTATCAACTTGTGGAGTAAAGAGATTAGTTCCATTGCATAAGATTTAATTGTTTTCTACAAGTACCACTAATTTGTGAATAGGACGTTCAAGGATGGATGGATTAGTAAGTCGCTGACCCTCTTTCCCTAACTTTCTATTTCCTATTTGTATTGTGGTTTTTCGCACCAGGCCATCTTCATCTTCACAAACATCAAGCACTCTTCCAAGTCTCCATTCATTGCGCGGAACTCCTTCCTCCTTGACGATGACGATATCCCCAATCTTCACATTGCGTCTTGGAGTATGCCACCGTTGTCTGAGAGTGATGTTTGTCAGATATTCCTTCCTCCATCTACTCCAAAATTGCTCTGTCAGATATTGTACTCTGCGCCACCTTTTTCTTCCGTACAGGTCTTCTTGCACAAATTTCCCTGGTGGAGGCAGAGGAACAGAGGATTTCATGGTGAGTAAATGGTTTGGGGTAAGTGGCTCTAGCCCCTTGGGATCATTGATTGTATCTGTGGTGAGTGGGCGGCTATTAATGATCGACATGGCTTCATAGAAGAAAGTTCTCAAGGAAGCATCATCCAATTTTCCCGAGCTTTTCGAAAGAGCCCAGCTTAGAACGCTCCTAATTGTTCTGATCTGCCTTTCCCAAACCCCTCCCATGTGACTGGCATCAGGTACGTTCATTATGAAGTCACATTGCTTTTGGGATAGGTAAGCAGTCAATCTGTCCTTGTCCAATTCTTTTAAAGCTTTTGTCAGCTCATTTTTTGCCCCAACAAAATTTGTCCCTTGATCCGATCTGATCTCTCTTACAGCTCCACGGATAGCTATAAAACACCGCAAGGCATTTATGAAGGCATCAGTTGTGAGATCTTCCAGCATCTCTATGTGAATTGCTCTTGAGGAGAAACAGGTGAATATGAGACCATATCTCTTATGCTCTTTACGACCTTGCTTGATGAGAAATGGTCCGAAACAATCCATCCCACAATAAGAGAATGGTGGAGAGGGATCGACACGGCTAGCTGGTAGATCCGCCATCTTTTGCATCTCTGTTGACCTGCGATCTCGCCTGCACGTAACACATTGCTTAATGTAATTTGCCACAACTTTACTCCCACCAACAATCCAGTAACCGTTTGCTCTCAATTCATTGAGGGTCTGTCCTCTTCCTTGGTGCTGAGTTTTTTCATGGCAGTAACCCAAGATAAGACGTGTGACTACACTATCTCTCGGGAGGATTGCTGGGTGTTTCGAGTCAAGAGACAAGGAAGCTTTCATCAATCGCCCTCCCACCCTGAGAACACCATCATGCAGTACTGGGTCAAGTTGGAATAATGGATGACAATGTGGCATTTTGCCATGACTCAGTTTTTGCATCTCATCTTTGAAGGCATTCTTTTGTGCCAATCTTATAAGCACGATACTGGCCTTTCTCATGTCTTCAACGTTTATGGGTTGAACGGTTTTGTATCTTGCTAATTGCTGGATACGAACGACAACTTTCAATGCTGTGTGCCATTTCGAAAACCGCTCAAACCTCTCCAAAAAATTCTCTTCTTCTACTACCTTTGTTTGTAGTACTTGTGTCGTTCTGATTTCAGGATCACCAACAAGCAGCTCTGGCGTTGTCTTTGGTGTGATAATTTCCTTTTCCCAAAGAAACTTGGGTCCCGTTAGCCAATTTGAGTGAATCAGATCTAACACCTTGAGGCCCCTGGAAGCATGATCCGCTGGATTTTGATCTGAGTTTATGTAATGCCACTGAGCAGAGTCAGTTGTTTCACGAATTCTTTGAACTCGATTCGCCACAAAAACGTGAAACCTGCGGGCTTCGTTGTTAATGTAGCCTAAGACTACCTTTGAGTCGGTCCAAAAATATTCTTGATCAATTTTGAGCTCCAGCTCATCCTTTAACATGTTACTGACCGCTGAAGAGATCACTGCAGCTGTCAACTCAAGCCTTGGTATGGTCACGACTTTTGTGGGTGCAACTCTTGCCTTGCCAATTACAAAGGAGCAGTGCACTTTGTCTTCACTCAACACTCGGATATATGAGCATTGACCATAGCCATAACTACTCGCATCTGAAAAGTGATGGAGTTCAATCCTCTGGACAGTCCCTAGATGTTCAGGAGCAAAACATCTCATAATCTGAAGATTTTGCAGGTTTTTTAGTTCGTTCAGCCAGCTTGTCCATTGTGGCATTAACTCTTCAGGCAGAGGTTCATCCCATCCTATGCCCTTTTGGCACATCTCCTGCAGTATTTTTTTACCTACTAGGAGGAAGGGAGCCAGGAAGCCTAGTGGATCAAACACAGATGCCACAGTGGAGAGGATTCCTCGCCGTGTTGCTGGTTTTTCATCCAGGGCAACTTTAAAGGAAAAGGTGTCACTATTTACATTCCACTTTACTCCCAGCACAGTCTGAACTGGGAGTTCACCAGAACCAAGGTCCACATCCTGAACTTCGCTGGCTCTTTCGCTGACAGGAATTGACTCCAAAACCATTCTGTTGTTGGACATGAACTTGTGTAGACGCAATTTCCCTTTTGCACACACATTTCGGGCTTCTTGGATTAGTTTGACAGCTGCGTCCACATTTTTTACACTAATGAGCCCATCATCAACATAGAAATTCGTTTTGATGAAGTTGGCTGCTGCAGGATACTTGCTTTCATTTTGACATGCAAGGTACTTCATTCCATAATTCGCACAGCCAGGTGAGGATGCTGCCCCGAAAAGATGGACTTTCATGCGATACTCCTTTGGCTCTAAATTTGTATCACCGTTTTCCCACCACAGGAACCGCAAGTAATCTCTGTCTTCTTGGCTCACATGGAATCTGTGGAACATCCTTTCTACATCACAAATAACTGTGACTGGATGTTTGCGAAACCTACAGAGTACCCCTGTAAGCCCATTAGTGAGATCAGGTCCAGTTAGCAAGTGATCATTTAAAGCGGTGCCATCATACTTGGCAGAGCAGTCGAACACAACTCTAATCTTTTCTGGCTTTCTAGGGTGGTACACCCCTTGGTGAGGAATATACCAGACGTTTCCTGCCTTGGGTTGATGTTCAGCTTTCTCCGCATCACCATCATTGAAGACACTTTCCATAAATTTAACATAGTCACTCTTGAATTTGGGGTTTTTCTCAAATTTTCCTTTCAAACGTTTCAGCCGCACAAGAGCCAGCCGCTTATTTTCTGGTAATTGTGGGCGTGTCTTGAAGGGGAGGGGCATCTCCAGGTGTCCCTCTGTATTCTGGTGAATTTTTTCATTCAGCAATTGCATGAACTGTATATCGTCTTGCGATATGCTCTTTTCCTTTGGGTTTGTATCTCTAAAGTCTGATTCAAGGGCTCTGATGACAGCAACAGGAGTCAGTATTGGAAGTTCCTTAACAGATACACGATGACACAGACCTGTGACTTCTGTCGACTTTACAACCTCTGGCGAACTCCCAACAATACTCCAACCCAGGTCAGTCCTGATGGCATACGGCTCATTATCACCTCCTGTGATGACTTGTCGAGGCGCTAAAGCTCTTGAGCAGTCGTAACCTATCAGAAGTCCAACCTTACAATCCAACAGCTCTGGTATTTCCTGTGCTATTTTATTCAAATGTAGCCACCTTCTTGCGGTTTCAGAGGTAGGAATGTGGGAACGTTCAAGTGGGATGAAATCTCTGGTATAGGAAGGTGGCAAATTAATTAGGCCATGAGAGGAAAAGCCCCTAACTCTGAGCCCACTAACTCTTTCACTTTGAACGACAGAATCCTTTCCCATCATTGTAGTAAGCTTTAACTTGACAGGCTCTGAAACTACCCCCATCCTCTCACATACCTCTTGGTCTACAAAGGTGTTGCTACTCTGGGTATCTTGTAGTGCATAAACTAAGGTCTCTCTTTCAGGATTGTCAATTGAAGAAATCCATACAGGCACTATCATTGATGTGCTCCCACCCTTACCACTGTCTATGGAACAGGAAAGGGAAGATGTGTTTTCTTCTGTTTGCATAACACGAGAAAGTGCTGCAGAAGACGAACGGTCTTCATGAAGTGGTGTTGGATGATGTTTCTTGCATATACTACAAGTAGATTTACTCTTGCAATCCTTTGAATTATGTCCTTTCCTAAGACAGCCAAAGCACAGGTTATTGTCAAATATGAACTTTCTCTTGTCCTCCACAGACTTACTAGCAAACGTTTGACATTTGTAGATGGAGTGACTTTCCCCACAACACCTGCAAGTGACTAGGTATGGTCTATTTGAAAACACTGAGTTGCTTCCCTCAACACTGTAAGTTTTTTGCACTGTGCTTGGTTTGTCTGATGCTTTCACACTTGTGATGAATGCATTAGCCTTTGAACGCTTAACTTCTCTAGATGGCCGTTCTTCAGAGAGCTTCAAGGCGTGAAAGGATGTTACAGGGTTGCAGGCTATTTCTGCTTCTTGGGCCAGGAATCCAGCAAACTCCTTGAAATTAGGGTAATCCTCTGTTTGTCTCAACTGCATTGTAACATGGCGATTCCAACGAGACGTCACCCAATCAGGGAGTTTTTGTAGCATTTTTCTGTTCTCTTCACAGTCATTTAACACCTGAAGCCCTTTGATGTGTGGCATGGCATTGCTGCAGGCAGTCAGAAAGTCACTTAACTCTCTCAGTTTAACTGATTCTCTTGAACCAATCTTTGGCCAGTTATTCAGTTTTTCTCTAAAAGCACGCTGAATTACAAATGGATGGCCGTACCGAGAATTCAATGCTTCCCATGCTTGATCATAGGCTTTATCGTCCTTTCTGTAGAAGCTTCCTTCCAATACAGATCGTGCCTCACCACTGACATATTTTTGTAAATAGAACAACTTATCAGCTGAATTTGTGCATCGCTGTTCTATCAATGCCTTGAAACTTGTTCTCCACTCTAAGAACTTAAGTGGGTCCCCTGAGAAAACTGAGGGCTCAGGTGCTGGAAGTCTGCTGAGAACCATTGTGTCATGTAGGGCTTGTACTACTGAGGCTTCCCTATCAGACTGGGTTGTTTTTTCCTCTTTAATCTCCTTAAAAGATACTGGAGGACAATTAACTACCTCACTGCGTGGTGTTCTACTTTCGTTATTGGACTCACCCGAGTCAGCTTCAGAGTATGCTTTGAGCTTTGCAGCTATTACTTGAAGATCTCGCTCATTTTCCAATCTTTTAAGTTCTTGTCTTTGAACAGCAATAGCCTCCTCCATCTTTATCTCTGCCTGCTTTGCAGCCAACTGTGCGGCAAACTCTGCTCTTTTTGCGGAGATGCTTTGCTGTTCTGATGAGCAGCTTGAACGGTGACTACGAATAGTAGACTTGGAGCTTTTAGCTGAAAATATTGACTTGGCATACTCTTTGTCAAGCACCATACGAATTCTGGCATCTTCTGCACTAGCATCAAATTCCTCTTGCCCCACTTCACTCATACGTACTTTCATCAGCCCCATCAAATCTGTTGTTACTGCTGTACAGGAATCAATTTTTCTTCTAATCTGAGTTGAGGGTACTGATTGAGATCGTATAAGTTCATACACATTTTTCACTTGAGTTTCCAGCCCTTCAACACTATCCATCATGTCACCCAAGTCTTGGTCAGAGCACTCAACCTTCAGTTTGGTACGTGTAGTTCTTACTTGTTCTTTCCAGCTTTCATACAACTTGATGAATTTACTCTCCTTCTGAGAAACTTCTTGCTGCTTAAGCTCTTGCATTTTTGGAGTTAATCTTCTCTCTCGTGAAGATTTCCTGGGTTCATCTCTTCTTGAAGTGGAAGCAGTAGGTTTTGCTATTTGAAGTGACTGTATTTGAACATGAATATCAGCTATGAGTGACTCTAATCTTTCCCTTTCAGCATCATCAGTTTGAAATCTTAGCTGTTCAGTTAAGCTAGTCAACTCTGCCTGAAGGGACTCAGTTTGCTCACTTGATTCATCATATTGTGATTTTTCTTCATGAACTGACATTGTAAAGGTTTTTAGCAAAACACTTTTGTGTTACTTACTACTCTCAGATTCAAAAACCTTGTAACTATTCACCACTACGTCAATTGTAAAGCATTCACACAATTAGGCTGTAAAAATCAAACAATATAATACAAATCATTTATCTTTACTTTTTTTTCTTCTTTTTTCTTTTATTTTGATGTCCATAAAGATGTAAAAGCAGCACAGTCTAACCTGCTGTTAATTGCAGAGAAGCACTCTTCTGATTGTCACAGTGATGGAGTAAACAAACACTGTTCTTTAAAGCATGTAGAAAGGATACTTGCAAAGCTGTAGTTTACGCAGTTAAATGTCGCCCTCTACTGGTCCGGTCGCGGTACTTCCCTGGCGGTGACAACTGCGTGCATAACGGCAAGCCTCGTCTCTGACGCTTTCTCTCTCCCCGCGATAGTCCCGCGATCGTGCTTTCTTTTCGTATCCGACGTCTCTTCTGTACGTGATGCGCCCGCGACCTCGTTTCCTCTTCTCATCCAGCCGATGCCGTTCCACTCTTTAAGCTGTCGACTGTAATGGCGTCACGTTTTCACTATAGCTGCACTGGTCTGACGAAATAAAGGCCACGATTCATACAGATGTCTTTTGTCGTTTATTTTGTACATCTCTCTCTCTTTCTTTTCAGTAGACACCATAGACACCGTGAAAACTACAAAAAAAATGAAAACATATTCAAAATATGCATTTCTCAGTCCTTTACAAGTCTCTCGTGACAATGTCCGATGATATGAAAGTGAATGACAACAGAAATACAACGAATCCAATCAACATCACGAATAGCACATCACATCGTGCACGTAAAGTAATATAAAACAATATTATAAACATTATGAAATGTATATAAAGGTAAATTACCGTGTGCGCCTCTCAAACCATGCAGATTAAGCAATTCTTTTCAGACTACATGTCGTTTCTCTGCATCCATGTTCGTTCTGACCCACAAAATGACGCAGACCCGCTCCAAACTGAACCGGGTCATGTGACATCACGTTTTTCTTCTACGTAAATCCTCCTTAAAGAACCCCTAACTTTAAACACCATATATTATAAATATCCGCTTCTAAATATCACAATTGTTTTTAAATGAACTCAAATTTACATTAATTTATAACAAAAACAAATCTCAACAAAATACATGTCCTTTGACAGTTACACTATCATTATCTAACAATAAGCGAGCGTATTTTACTCTCAGATCTTTTTAACACATTTACCATGTTTCAATCAACAGAATTTCCCTCAAAGTCAGTGCCGGAAATGCAAAAACAATCCACATATTCCACCATAGCCTAATAAGCCAGATTTGAACTATGTGGATCAGTATATTTTAGTAAAAAGCAAGATTTTATAGAAGTCTTTCTGTTACACCAACACTTCAGTTTCTTTTGCATTCCCAAAGCCTCAGTGGGGATCCTTGTAACAAGATTTGGGGGTCTCACAAGGCATGACCTACATTTTCCACAATCACCATTTTCAGGTGTTTCAAAGGACACACTGCATCGACCTTTCAGCTACATATGAGAGCCAGAGACAAATGTGAAACAGATACAACAACAAAAAGCATAAATAATTCTACAAAAATGTGAAAAGCAGTGAAAACAGTGAGAAGCACATAAATTTAAGCAGCATGATTGATCTATCTGCTGAGGGAGGGGAGAAAAACAACCCTGCAAAAGAATGAATGAGACTGAATGATGATGTCTACTACTTCATTACCAACACATTTGCTTTTGGATTGGCTCAACAAATACAGACAGCAGCCAGACTGGAGTCAAGGGAGGACCTTGGAAGCTGATAAACCGGTGTAGCTGTTTTCACATATTAAACTCTGTAAATTATCATAAAATTATCACACTATAACCACATTTACATATTAAACTTGGTCAGATCAAATTAAAATGGTTGAAATTACGTTTTCAGTAAATCAGAAAAAATGATAAAAGTGTAAAAACAACAACATCTGCTGTTCACACAAGCAGGACCTTTGTCCGGACCAAAAAACAACAACAAAAAAAAACATTTAGTCGTGGTCTGCTTCACGTTCACATTGGCATTTTTAACACTGAAAAGATACCTAACCTAAGGCATAGGGATACTTTCACAACTTGATTGGACTGCTTTTATGATGTATATTTTGAGACGGAACTTAACAAACATCCAAAACTGTGCTGTGTGCATGGGCTAAATGCGCACGTCTGTGCGTAGTATACATATGACCTGCTAAGAACTTGAGAAGAGCTTATAAAATGTGTAGTCAAAACAGCTGCAGGAATCCCTCCGTCACCGCACAAAACAAGATCTGCTGCAAAGAGATGGTTCTGATGCCTGTACCGAACTGTGATAGCCAACATCGTCACTATGACAAGAAAAAACAGGTATGCTTCAGCATTCTATAATTTTTTATGTTGCATCTTGTTACATTATGTCCCATTTTGGTTCGTTTACTTGTCTTTGGTCCGTGTTGCTTTCATATTTCATTCGAACCGCACCAGGGTTCTTTTGAAAGTGGACATGGACCCATCTTTCCGCTTGTATTACAAGCGGTGCACACTGGGTTCAGATGGCAGCGTTCACCCTTATACAAATGAACTGCTTTAACATAGAAATTTGCACCAAGAACACACCCTAAGATACCCTTCAAACATCAGTATGCTACTTGGTAAAAGTTAAGTTAAGGCAATAACAGATTGCTCTGTTAGTGCAGTTCATTTGATTAATGTGTTCACACTTGCAGTTCGGTTCTCTTTGTTCTGGACCAAAAAAAGAAAAGAAAATAATATTCACGCTGGAATGCAACCCAACTCAGACCAAGGATCAGGTAGTCTCAGGTTAGGTACCCAGTAGGGGTGTCACAATACATCGATATGGATGCATCGATCAAATGTCTAACGATACAATGATACACATAAAATATCGATATACGGTCCTTTTATTTTGACACTCTCCACATCCTCACATAACTTTTCTCAGCTGAAATAGACACCTGACAAGATTGACTGAATCCTAAACACGTTTTGTCACAAAAGCCGGTATTGTTCTCTCTGTCAAGGCATCACGAGTACATGTTTTACAGCAGAAACGACAAGCAGCACCCTTGTTGAAATGAACACAACCTGAAAAGTCTGTTTTAGCAAATCAGTATTCAGGTCAGGTGACAAGGCTGTTAGTCACTTCGAAAAGATGCGCTAGCTGAGAGGAGTTTCGTCAAAGCTGACTAAAAGTGATCGAAGATGGATAATTTCAACAAACTTGACTATCCCGTAATATCTTCTTCTTTGCGTAAAAGTAAAATAAAAGCTAAAAGCGATCCTCAACGAGCTGTCGCGCTGTTTCCCTGCACTCTTCGGCGATCTTCGGCGTATCCTTTCTCTTTTTACTTCTGTGTCTAAAAGAGCAGTGACGTTATTTCAAATGTCACGCCACGGCTGTGGCAAATGCAGAGCCCCTCCGCATGACGAGGACGGTCACAGCGAGTGCATCGCCTGCCTCGGCAAGGACCACGCAGACGCCCTTCTCACAGAGTCGAGCTGCTCTCACTGCGAGAGTATGCTGCTCTCATCTCTCCGATCTCGGATCGCGCTCTTTTCAGAGCGCGAATCAGCCCCTCGCGCTCTCCCGTTTTATTTCCCTGTCGAACCTCGACTGAAAAAATGGCGGGGTCAGAGGGCTGAGTACACGGAGACTAGTGATCCCTCTGCCGTCTAAGCTGCACTGTGACTCCAGGGCTAGAATTGACGGCGAGCTGATCCGCGTCCTTTCCAGAGAAGTCGGCCTGGAGCAGCTGTCTCGACTGGGCCTCACCTGAAGAGCCCATGCGCAGCTGACTGGACAAATGGTTCCTGCCGGGGCACCAACAGGCCCCTCGCCAGAGAGCCTCACCGTTCTTTCCAGAAGTTCACGAGGAACTTACAAAGTCATGGCCCGCCCCCTACTCTGCCCGTCTGTGACTTTCCACCTCAGCAGCGCTCTCGTTCATCGACGTCACCGAGGAGAAGGGCTATGAGAAACTGTCCCCCCCGGAAGAAACCGTGGCTGCACATCTCTGCCCACCCACGGCCATCGGATGGAAATCCAAAGTGGCTCATCCATCCAAGCCCTGCAGGACGACCTCAGCCCTCTTATGCGTCCTCTGGCCAGGCAGGCTCCCCCCTCCACTCAATGGCGGTCCTCCAAGTTTTCCAGGCCAAACTCCTCCACTCCATGGACGAGTCTGGACCAGACCCAGAAGCTTTTCGTGACCTCCGTAGTGCCGCAGACCTGGCCCTGCGCGCCACGAAAGCCACCGCCCAGGCCATTGGCAGAGCCATGGCCAGCTTAGTGGTGCCAGAGCGCCACTTATGGCTTAACTTAAAGGAGAACTCCGGCGGAAAATAAACCTTTGGTCTAATTACACATTGTTACCTAGTCAACCGTTATCTGAGATTTGTTTTCATGATTATCGAATGTAAATAGTTTTATCTCTACAAACAGTTTAGCCTATAAAGCTAGTATAACGCTAGTATATTGGGCATAGTGTAATGACAAATAAAAATCGCTTGTTAATACCACTAACAAGGCTCAAAATAGCCCCACACTAGCACGGTAGCATAATGAGGGTCCCTACCTTCAAACCGAAGCATTGAGAACTTTGTCAGTGTCCAGACAGTTTAATAAGAAGATATTTTAAACATACAGTCAACTTCGCGTATACAGGCAGAAGCCATCTTTGAAATACAGTCTTTACCAGTCGATCTACGAACGCCGATCCAAGCCTGCTGTTCGCGCTCACCTTATCACAACTCATAGCTCGTTCACATTCTCACCAGCGCACTTGGATCGGCGTTCGTAGATCGACTGGTAAAGACTGTATTTCAAAGATGGCTTCTGCCTGTATACGCGAAGTTGACTGTATGTTTAAAATATCTTCTTATTAAACTGTCTGGACACTGACAAAGTTCTCAATGCTTCGGTTTGAAGGTAGGGACCCTCATTATGCTACCGTGTTAGTGTGGGGCTATTTTCAGCCTTGTTAGTGGTATTAACAAGCGATTTTTATTTGTCATTACACTATGCCCAATATACTAGCGTTATACTAGCTTTATAGGCTAAACTGTTTTTAGAGATAAAACTATTTACATTCGATAATCATGAAAACAAATCTCAGATAACGGTTGACTAGGTAACAATGTGTAATTAGACCAAAGGTTCATTTTGCGCCGGAGTTCTCCTTTAACGGAGATCAAGGACGCGGACAGAACCGCCTTCCTAGATGCTCCCATCTCCTCCACTGGTCTCTTCGGCCCCGTGGGGGACGGATTTGCTGAGCGCTACACAATGGCACAGAAGGCATTGCAGACAATGTGACACTTCCTGCCGAAATGCTCCAGCACTGCTGCCTCGAGTCGCCAAAAGCCCACGCCGACTCAGCAGCAAGCAAAACCAGCACCTGCAGCTGCTCAGCCTCGCCCAGCGCCTGAGCAACGGCAGCGCTCCAGTCAGACAAAACACTTCCCACCTAAGCATCAGGGACCCCGGTCTAGGATTACGCTGGACCCTGAACCAAAGAAGCAGTACTGATCTGCAAAGCAGGAAGAGAGAAGGGCTAAGTCTCGCCGAGGCCGGACCGGCCTTCATAAAGCCCCGAGTGTTCTTCCAAACGCCCTGTTCAGTTCCGGCCAATGGAGCAAATGTTGTGATTGCAAGCAGTGGGCCCGTTCAAGTTCACGCCCCCTCACAATCGACCGGTGTTATAGCGAACACAATTTAACAACTAAAATACTCGGCAAAAGAGCACTTTTCCTCTTCCACACCACGCGAGGGTCGACTCCCTGCTCAAATGCAGCACGCCGCCACTCGAAACTATAAAACCAATAGCCAACCGGGCTGAGGCATGGAAAGCCATCCCTGGTGTGTCACGATGGGTTATGAACACAGTAGAACAAGAACACTTGCTCCAATTCGCTCACAATCCACCCTGCTTCTCGGGCATAATTGCTTGGTGAAGAGCAACGTGTCTCACGTCCTCCGTGCCGAAGTGATGAGCTTACTGGAAAAAAGGGGCTATAGAGGCAGTGCCACCAGCCCACAGCGAGTCAGGCTTTTACAGTCGCTTCCTCCTTGTTCCCAAAAAAGACGGTGGCCTCAGGCCCATTCTAGATCTCAGACATCTGAATAAAGCCCTTATCAAACGGCCTTACAAGATGTTAACTCTGAAACAAATCCTCGAGCAGGTTCGCCTGATGGATTGGTTCTTCTCAGTCGATCTGAATGATGCTTACTTTCATGTCCAAATAATCTCCCGTCACAGACCGTTCTTGAGATTCGCGTTCGAGGGGGCAGCTTACCAGTATACAGTCCTACATTTCGGGCTGTCTCTGGCCCCATGCACTTTTACAAAGGACTAGGACTCAGAATAAATACAGCCAAGAGCTCTCTGCTTCCCAGTCAGAGGATCTCCTTCCTGGGTGCAGTTATATACTCAGCCCAAATGAGGGCGTGGTTATCGAACGAACGCTCTGTGGCTATTCAGCGACTCGTGAGCTCGTTCAGAGTGGGGACCAAGAGACCCCTCAGAACCTTCCAGAGGATGCTAGGCCTCATGGCCTCCGCATCATCAGTACTTCCAATGGGTATGCTACACATGCACACCCTTCAGTACTGGCTGAAACCACAGGTTCCCCCCCAAGCATGGTGCCCAGGCCATCTTTATATCAGGGTAAACCACGGCACCAGAGCCGTGGCCCCCTGGTCGAAACCCAGTCTCTTCGAGTCAGGGGTGAGCCTGGGGATAGTCTTGAGATGAATGGTGGTCACCACAGATGCCTCCAACACAGGATGTGGTGCTCTGTGCGAGGGTGAACCGGCCTCCGGCTCTTGGACGAGCACAGAAGGACGGTTGCATATAAACTTCCTAGAATATCTGGCGGTTTTGCTGGCCCTAAAAACCTTCCTACCACGTCTGGCAGTTCACGATGTCCTGGTCTGTACGGACAACACAACAGTAGTGTCCTATATAACCCGCCAGGGTAGGCTCAGGTCGAGACGACTGTACGAACTGGCCAGAAGTCTCCTCTTATAGGCAGAAAACAACCTGCGCTCGCTGACAGCAAAGCATGTGCCGGGAAACTGAACCAGGGAGCAGATATGCTGTCCCGGGGCAACGTGTCATACACCTTAGAGAAGCTCCAAAATGTTATTTTTATTTATTTATTAATAAGAAGGATCATAAAAACATTGTTTTTATTTAGTACTGCCCTGAAAAAGCCTAGTTCTATAGCATAGTTCACAAGACAAAATACAAACACAAAATACAAGACAAATTACATAGCCTACGCTTGATTTATAATATGTGTCTTTGGAAGATCCACAACTATTTTTTTGTTTTGTAATGGTTGTTCACGAGTCCCTTGTTTGTCCCAAACAGTTAAACTGCCCAATGTGGTCTTCAGAAAAATCCTCCAGCACATTCTCTTTTCCAGCATCTTCTGCCTATTTGACTCCTTACTAGCAGTTATTGTGTGATTTTGAGATTCATCTTTTCACACTGGTGACAACTGAGGGACTCATACACAACTATTACAAACGCTGTAAACATTCAGTGATGCCCAAGAAGGAAATTAAGAGCCAGGGGGTGTAGGCCTAAACCTTTGAATGGGATGATTGGTGTAAATTGTTCTCATTTTGTTTTAAAAATTCATTTATTCATTTAGTACTGCCCTTCAGAGGCTAAATAAGATAGCTATTAACATGTAAAAGAAAATAAGAAAAAATTACACATCACCATCATCTTGCTCTAAAGTTTACCCCTGGCTCTTAATGAATCGTGTTGCATTCTTGAGCATTACCTTGCAGATTCTGAAAGATGTACAGTAGGTAAACGTATGATTGCAACTATACATTGCAATCCTTTTGTAAAGGTTAAAATATTAATTTAAGAGCTCAGTGTTGAGACTTTTCGCCGGAGTTTGATTGACAGGCGATCTGACCAATCATAATGCAGATATCCGCCATTTTTGTCTGACAAACAAGCCAAACCAGTCAGTGGATTTGAACTTAAAAAATGGTGTGTATTGACGTCTTTTTGCAGTTCTGATGTTCATTCATTTTTAATTTGTGCTATAACTAGAAGAGATGATTAGTTCACGTGCTGCTTGAACTAAGGCGCTACACATTTTATATTTGCCACAAAATTATATTTGTTGTTTGAAGTTCATAAAAATTAAAAAAAAATTGAAAGTTGAGAATTTATTTCATGCCAAAAGTAACATGGTCTGTCTTGTCTGTTGGCGCATTGTCAGTGTCCTCTTTGCTCCGCAATATATTTTTCACTGTGTGAGAACATGATGTGCAGAATGGCTTGTTGGACGTAGCAACAGTATAAGAGGGGCGGGTCTTTGTGAAAGGTCAATCTTTTTTTAAATCTTTGTGGACTCGGCTGGACTTGACTCTGTCTCGGATGTTAAGGACTCGGACTCAAGTCCGATTTGGACTCGGACTGGGACTTGATTGGTTAAGGACTTGGACTCGACTCGGACCCAACACTAGCGAACCGTGCTTCGTTCCGAACTAAACTGCCAGTGTAAAATAGCCCTTAAGGTCCTTGCACACTGAGTCCGAAATTTTCATATGCGTTTTTTCGTATTTGTCATTCGGTGGCTCTGAATTGTCCAAACACCTCTCAAAATACTCGCTACGGATGCGAAAAACGCATAAAATCGACCCCATCCAAAAAATGTTATGACGGACGAAAAACAGGATGTGATGTCACCTGTGAGGGACCAAGCAGTTAAGCAAGAGCAGTCACAAGGGAAGTTCAAAAGTAAGGGTTTTTATTTCCCAAAATATCATTTCAACAAAATAAAATACATTTTTGGGCCTATAAAAGAGGTCAAATAAACAGATGGTAATTAAAGCTCTGAACATAAGAGACTCATAAATACAACTGACCTCCAACAAAAGAAACAAAGGGGACTTATATATGGGCTGATCAAACCAATTTTGACACACAAGGGAAAACTAACAACAACACTACTACATATAACAGAAATAACAGCAAAACCTACCCAACAACTTATTCCAAAAGAAATGTACTTTTACTTAACTCAACAAAAATACTCAATATAATATAAATCTAAACCCCAAAATATCTAAGGAGAGAATAAAGCTACCCCCCAGACATAACAAGCAGTGGTAGCGTCCAATTAGGCCATCTCCCCTGCTGCTCCTGCTCCAAGCGCCACCCCTTTAAGCCAGCCGACTTCCTGGATCTCTCCCAGATGTGGTGTGGAATCCAACACTGGTAAGACACTGTACTCAGAAACAAATAGTTTTATAAACAGAATGACAATCCAAAAGTAACTAATAGTGCGCGCTCCCAAAAAGATACTTCTGTATGGTCAACTAAATAAATTATAATGTATGTGAAATGAACTAAGTGTCCTGTGAGTTATTTGGAACTAAATAAATATTTGCAACAAATGTATAATGGGTATGAGAAAAAGTATATCAACTAATCCTAAAGAAAAACAGCATAAACTCGAAAAATATAAGTGCATGAGGTCTTGAACTGGTTGAGGCCATGGCTGTGGCCATCACATCACCAGATGTGACCCTAAAAAGTATAGAATGCTGAAGTATGCTTGTTTTTTTTTTCTATGTTGCCCATTGTATTCTTCCCTATTGTGATGTATATCAGAGTTAAACGGCTTCTTGAACAAGAAATAATGTAGGGCGGGACTTGATTTTGTTCATCAGGAATTGGATCGTTGTGGATCTCAGTGACAGGTTGTGAGACATAAGGTCGCATTGTGAGATATAAGGTCACATGAAATATAAAATCAAAATGTTGAGTAATAATGTTGCGATTATGAGATATAAAGTCAGAATGATGAGAAATAAAGTTGTAATTGTGAGATATAAGGTCAGGTCACATTGTGAGATATCAAAATTATGAGAATTAAAGTTGTAGTTGTGACATAGTCATGATTCACGTCTGTGTTCCCCTGTCTTGTCCCATGTTAGCAGTTCCCCGTTATGTTGATTAGTCTCTCTAGGTGTTTCTAATTAGCCCTGCCCCCTTGTTATCTTGTTTAGCTTGTTTGCCTGTGTATTTAAACTAGTTGTTGTTTGTCAGTTGTTGTTGCTTGTAGCTGTTTCCTATTCCATGTTCCTGTCCTGAGTTCTGTGTTCCGTTGTTTGCCTGGATTACCTGTTTGTTTTATTAAAGTAGTGCTTGCATGTGGATTCTCTTTCCGCTTCGTTCCTACCTCATCGTTACACATATAAAGTCAACATTTAAATCTGTTGTGATATTTAAAGTGAAAATGGTTAGAAATAATGTAAAGTCACATTATGAGATTGGAAGTATTTTTGAGGCAGAACCAGGCTTCCATAAGCAAGAGCCCATCAGATCATATATTCGGCATACAAAGAATGTTGTCATCATTAGAAAAGTAACTTACTGTTTCTTCTGCTCATGCTGTGAGGAACCATAAAATAGGAGAGGAAATTAGTGCAGCATCTCAGGAGAAACATCTAGACTGATAATACTGCTACATCATCATGCACAGTCTCTTCTAGATTCACACGGGAATTAATGATATCATAATAGCCAAACGACTTCATTTACATGCCAGGTTGTGCATGAATACAGTTTTACAACTTATTTACGCACCACTTTTCCCAAGCAGCTCTTTGTGCCTCCCAGGGCGATCCCATTAAATTAGGAAAATCTCTGCAGGAAACAGAAATACAATTTCCTCATTCAGCTTGTTAGAGAGTTTTCATTTTGCGGTTAAACCGCAGTCTCACCATAATGTACTGGCTTCCATTAAAAGTTCAGCTTTATTTGCCTGCCTCTGTTGCCACAATGAGGTGTTGTAAGAAGAGACATATATCATAGACACGCAAATGTTCATGTTCAGCAAATGCAATCCTTCATCCGAGGATAAGCGTAGGTGTCCTGTCCTTCTGGTAACCTCAAGATGTCTGCACCTTGCTTATATCAAGCATAAGGGTATGAATAGTGTCTAAAATTTTGTTTTTCAGATTCAGAAGCAGCACCGCCAAGGCCATCGGCTACACAATGTGCTCTCACACTCATCTTAGAGGGAAAAAAAAGCATTGATTGGAAACACTCTCGTTCTATCCAGAGTCTGCTGAGGAGTTCCCATGGCAACCTCGCAGAGATGGAAAACTTGCAGTTCTTTGCCTCACAGATTCATCGTCTGGCTGTGGTTAAATAGGACAGTGTGTTGCCCTGTGTTGATAGCACTGTGTATGATGGACGGAGCTGATTGTGTTAGGTACTGTACATGCGCCTGATGACTCTGTGTATATCTGTTTATGAAAGTACATATGTGATTGTGGAAAAATACCACTTTCTGAGGCAATAGAGGTAGGAGGGCATCAAAGCACGTCCAAATCCACTGTTTACGTAGCCTAACATCCTGTCAACTAAGATGCCTTTGTATGGATGGTTTTTGAAGGAAGCATACCATACATGCGGTTTGGGCGGACGGTGGAACATTTACAAATAGCATCTGATGAAGACGTTGAAAGTAAATGAATTCATGAATGTCATTTCCCCCCTTTATTTAACTTATAGGCATAGTCCACCCTGTTATACTTACTCTCATGTCATTCCAAACCCATAAAACATTGGTTATTTATTCTTTGAAACACAAATTAGGATTTTTTTTTTATTGAAACCTGAGAGGTTTCTGGCCCTCCATTTATTCCACGAAAACTTAGAAGATCCAAACAAGGTCATAAAGGCATAGTAAAATGAATCCATATGAATCGAGCGCTTTAATCCAAATCTTGTGAGGAGATATGATGGCTTATATGATGATCAGATTTAATGTAGGCTTTTATTCACATCTAAACACATACATCAAATATGGTAAACACGGAAGCTCAAATGTACCTGCATCACACATTAAAATAAAACTCATTGTTTCACGTTTGAACTTCCGTGTTTACTATATTTGATGTGCTCTGTATGTGCGTTGACTATTGTTTAGATGTAAAAAAAAAAAAAAAAAGCTTAAATGAAATATGTTAATATAAAGCGATCTTATATATTCACAGACACAACACATAGTTTGTGTTTAACTGTATAAGGGTGAGTAAATGACAGATTAAACTTTCCCTTTAAAGTTGCGTTTCTGCTGATAAATTAGCACAGTCATCGAATTTTTGCTTGGTTATGTCTTATGCATCATTAGATTTGACATAATGGTGCCTTGTAAACCGACAACAAGTCGCATTCTGTGTTATAGGGCATCACAAGAACAAAGAATATTTATGTGCTGCCACGGTTACCTGTTAATATGGTCTAATGCAACATACAATGTAGTCCAGAATATGCAAAGTATAACGAGAGGTCTGCTGTGCGAAGGCTTTATTTGACAGTCATGTCTGTCCCTCTCTGTTGGAGGAACCACCTTGACATTACCTTGACAGGTCGTGCCTGACAGCCATGAAATGAACTTGACATTGTCTCTCTTCCTTGGAGCTGATCTGTGGATGCATTATCTTTGCCAGATGACCCCTCCATCTGTCTCCCTCTCTGTACTGCATTCAGGCTGTCCTCAAAAAAAAAAAAAAAAAAAAAAACATTGCTTAGATCATGCAAAGCAAATTTAGATGTTTTTGCATGTATAATCTCAAAAGTTTTTGTTGTTGAAAGCTGAGACATTACAAGGTGAATTGAAGGGCCATTTGTGAAATCATAAAAAGAGCCGAACATCTGTTTGTTTACTTTAGAGCACTTGTGTGCATTAGCTGGACCAGCCTAAAAAATACAGGATTTTGTTTTTGAGTTTTAATTTATTACGGTAACTTGACTGTCACTTTTGATCAATTCACTGTGTCATTGCTGAATGAAAAAATAATAATAATGAAAATGTGCTGACCCCAAAAATTTGAACGAACTGCATCTCTTAGAACAAGTGGGGTTCAGCTTGCAGTCCTGTATTGATAGAAAGTAAAAAAATTATCTAGTCTATAGTCTAGTCTAGATGCAGATCAACTTCTAAACCATGAGTTCACATTCAGATAACACTGGCATCACTTCAGATAAATATCTCCTTTTTTGAAAACATATAATGCAAAAAAGAGCACATTAATACTATGCTATACTGAAATCAGACAGTCTTAGACAATCTGCTGGTATATTTGATAAACCCATGTTCCTAGCCCATTTTGTTAAGCAATCTAGGGGACAGATGGTTTGGATGTATACATGCAATGTTATTGTCTGCTAAATGACATGCTGATAGCTACATATCAGAGAATAAACACAATGTGCACTTTCAGGTTTGAAATGACAATTTAATGGAACAAATGGAAGAAACGCGAAAATGTAAAAATACACTATGTACTTTTCAATGTTGGAATGATAAGGGACTCAAACATCGCTCACCTTCATTTTAACAGATGCTGTGCTGTTGTTTGCATTAGCCAGGTGACATAAGAGATGTTTTCATGTTGCAGTATCTTTGAGCAATGGCTCTTCGCTTCAGGGCAATAACATGATGTGCATCGGCCCAATGACAAGCTCGAAAGTAATGGATCAGGCATCTACTAATCACTTTTTCTCTTAGATGTCTCTGTTTCCTTGTTGTCTTAGTCTCTAATACATTACACGGCTATTCACGCTCTACTCCCCTCTCAACAGAATGCATTAGGTCTTCAGAGGATGCTGTATGAAATGAATGGGAGTGAGAATCTCTTCCTCAATTTAGGTCAGCTTTCTGACCTACTTAGGACCCGCTGATTGGATTCAGCAATGCTAACCAGACCCACTTTCCCAGCTTTTTAACACTTCCTAGAGGAATGTGTTTAATCCAAAATGCCACATGTGCTCTGAGCCAAACACTGAGCTTGGCAGAGGATATAAATAAAGATGAAGTGATTGTGAGGGAAGGAGACCTTTGATTCTAGCTATGATATGAACATAATGTGAGGTCATTTTTTAGAGCTGGTCAGTGCGTTTACTTACAATGTAGTAATGAGGCTTGGATAAATACACTTGTACTGTCACGGTAGACATATTCTCCGTCCCTTCTAGTCTTGTGTTTATGTTGTTGTGTGAGTGCACGTGTGTAGTGGGCGTGAGTGTATGACATCACCTGATCCACTCCAGCTGATCGTCATTCATCACCAGCTGCAATCAATCTCACAACTCCTTAAATACTTACCGCTGTTCTATCATCCCTGTCAGATCGTTGTTTGATGTCCTGCGTGTTGGTGTTCTGGTGTTCTGTTCCTGCTTCATGTTCCTGTTCCTCGTCGTTCGCATCTGGATCTCCTGTCTTCTCACCGTCACCTCTGCACAGCACCTCATCACGGATCCTGGCCATCGAAGTCCCTGCGTCACTGTGTTCCACCTGCTTGTACTGTTCTCATCTTATCACTCATTAAATCTGTTAACTTGCGATTGTTTCCTGTCCTTCATACAGACATTATGACAGAACGATCTGACCAGCAAATGGAAGCAGCAAGTTCGTCTTCGGGATCTTTAGAAGAGTTTATCCAACACAGCATTCGGAGGATGGATTCTCAACAGCGGGATATCGGCGACACGGGCCGGGCAGTACAAGCATTAGTGACGCAGGTGTCCGAGCTCACCCAGCAGATCCAACGCCTACAGAATCCCGCTGCGCCGCCCACGCCGGCCGTTCCCCCACCACCCCCAGTGAGATCATCGCAGACCGAGCCCCGCCTACCGGTACCGGAGTCATATGCTGGAGAACCAGCATTTTGCAGAGCGTTTCTTACACGCTGCTCTATGCACTTCGCTCTTCAGCCACACACTTTCAACACGGAACCGGCAAAAGTGGCATTTGTATTGACATTGCTTACCGGGAAGGCGGCGCTTTGGGGGACGGCGGTGTGGGAGAATCAGAATCCATGCTGCGCCTCGTTCCAGACCCTCGCCGCCGAGATGAGAAAGGTTTTCGATCGGGCTGTCTCCGGGAGGGAGGCAGCCAGAACATTGGCGGATCTTCGGCAGGGAGAGAAGTCTGTCTCCGACTTTTCGATCGAGTTTCGGACCTTGGCGGCGGAGTGCGGCTGGAACGAGGAGGCGCAGTGGGATATGTTCCTGCATGGGTTGGCTGACCACGTCCAGAAGGAGATTTACGCCCTGGATCTGCCGACCACACTGAATGGTCTCATTGATATAGCTCTGCGGGTGGACGCCCGACTGTCAAGAGTCGAGCATCGGGTGCCGTCCACCCGTACCTTCGGAGGGAATGACGGGACACGATCCAGCGGCAGGGACGTGGTCAGCCCCGTCTACGATCCCGAGCCCATGCAGGTGGGTCGAGCTCGGCTTTCCCGGGAGGAGAGGGAGAGGCGGAGGTCCCATGGCCTTTGCCTGTATTGTGGAGGAGCGGGACATTTTGCGTATAATTGTCCGGTAAAAGGCCAAGCCCGATAGTAAACTTGAGGCTACTATCGGGTGGGATCTCCGCCAGGAAGACCTCATCAGCGATCACATCTACCTCCACGCTCCTCCCGGTAAGACTAAGATGGTCAGTCCACCAGCACGACTGCCAAGCACTTCTGGACTCTGGGGCTGAAGGTAATTTCATGGACCACAATTTTGCACAGAAATTTCAGATTCCCCTCAGACCTCTCACTCATAGGATCGCAGTTCACGCACTCAATGGACAAGAACTCCCCACCATTTCCCTCTCCACTCAAGACATTACCCTTATCACCTCTGGCAATCACTCTGAGACAGTTTCATTCTACATCATGGATTCACCTCTTGCACCCGTCGTCCTCGGACATCCCTGGCTCCTCCAACACAATCCCCGGGTGGACTGGCTTCATGGATCAGTGCTGGAGTGGAGCAAGGAATGTCATAAGTCTTGTCTCGTGTCTGCTTGTTCGTCTGTGCCTGTTTCTGTTTTTCAGGAGGAAACAGGGGATCTGTCTAACGTGCCCGCAGAGTATCTGGACCTGAAGGAGGTGTTCAGTAAGTCTCGTGCTGCTTCTCTTCCTCCGCATCGTCCCTATGACTGTGCTATAGATTTACTGCCAGGTAAGTCTCCGCCTAAAGGCAAATTATATTCACTTTCTATTCCTGAAAGAGAGGCTATGGAGAAATACATTTCTGATTCTCTAGCAACCAAGTTCATTCGCCCTTCCTCTTCTCCAGCGGGGGCGGGGTTCTTTTTTGTGGGGAAGAAGGACGGTTCTCTGCGACCTTGTATTGATTACCGGGGGTTGAATAACATCACGGTAAAGAATACGTATCCTTTGCCGCTGATGTCTTCAGCTTTCGAGAGGTTGCAGGGAGCGTCTATCTTCACAAAATTAGATTTGCGTAACGCTTATCATTTGGTTCGCATTAGGGAGGGGGATGAGTGGAAAACTGCTTTTAACACCCCCAGGGGGCACTTTGAATATTTGGTTATGCCTTTTGGGTTGTCCAACTCCCCAGCAGTTTTCCAGGCACTGGTCAATGACGTGTTGCGAGATATGATCGATCAGTTCATATATGTCTACCTGGATGACATATTGATTTTTTCTTCTTCTCTCCAGGAACATGTGCAACACGTCCGACGAGTGCTTCAGAGGTTGCTAGAGAATGGGCTTTTTGTCAAGGCGGAGAAATGCGATTTTCATGCACAGTCGGTTCCGTTCTTGGGGCACATCGTGTCGTCTGAAGGTATGCGGATGGACCCTGAGAAGATCAAGGCTGTGGTGGATTGGCCAACCCCGGATTCTCGCAAGGCCCTGCAGAGGTTCCTGGGGTTCGCCAATTTCTACCGGCGTTTTATTCGCAATTTCAGCCAACTAGTCGCACCTCTGACCGCCTTGACCTCCCCCAGAACTACGTTCAGGTGGTCTGACACGGCGGAAGCCGTGTTTACCAAACTGAAAGGCCGCTTCGTTTCAGCCCCCATCCTTGTCGCCCCTGATCCCTCACGTCAGTTCATGGTGGAGGTCGACGCGTCAGAGGTGGGAGTAGGTGCAGTGTTGTCCCAACGCTCTCCGGCAGACGACAAGATGCATCCCTGCGCGTTTTTGTCCCACCGTTTGTCACCAGCCGAGCGTAACTACGACATTGGTAACAGAGAGCTGTTGGCAGTTAAGCTAGCATTGGAGGAATGGCGCCACTGGTTAGAAGGGTCGGGGGTACCTTTTATCGTCTGGACTGATCACAAGAACCTAGAATACATCAGAACCGCCAAAAGATTGAACTCCAGGCAGGCTCGGTGGGCACTTTTTTTCGGTCGTTTTGATTTTACTCTTTCATACCGTCCGGGTTCTAAGAACATCAAACCTGACGCCTTGTCTCGCATATTTGATTTTTCCGAACGCCCGTCTACTCCCGAGTGCATTTTACCCGAAACTCTATTTGTTTCCACACTCACATGGGAGGTCGAATCGAGGGTCGTGAAGGCCTTAGAAGGGGTAACGCCTCCGCCCGGTTGCCCACCGAATCGTTTGTTTGTGCCGGAGGGATTACGGTCAGACGTTATCCAGTGGGGTCATGGCTCCAATATAGCTTGCCATCCAGGAGTTAATCGCACTAGCTTTTTAGTCAAGCAACGATTCTGGTGGCCACTTATGGCTCGCGACATTCACGATTTTGTTTTGGCCTGCTCGGTTTGTGCCACTGGCAAGACTTCCAATCGACCTCCAGACGGGTTACTTCAGCCGCTGTCGGTTCCTTCGAGACCCTGGTCCCATATCGCTCTAGATTTTATCACCGCCCTCCCCCCTTCTCAGGGGAACACAGTCGTTTTGACTGTGGTGGACCGGTTCTCGAAGGCAGCCCATTTTGTTCCCTTACCCAAATTACCCTCAGCTAAGGAGACAGCGGTGACGGTCGTTGACCACGTCTTTCGGTTACATGGCCTCCCGATTGACGTGGTTTCCGACAGGGGACCCCAGTTCGTGTCCAAATTTTGGCAAGAGTTTTGTAGATTACTGGGGGCGACGGTTAGTCTATCCTCCGGGTTTCATCCCCAGAGCAATGGTCAAACCGAGAGGGCCAATCAGGATTTGGAGAGATTGTTGCGATGTTTGGTCTCCAAGAATCCTTCCTCATGGAGCCAACAGTTGTCTATGGTGGAGTACGCCCACAACACGTTGCCAGTGTCGGCCACGGGCCTATCTCCGTTCGAGTGTAGCGTAGGTTACCAGCCACCAATTTTTCCCAGTCTGGAATCCGAGGTTGCGGTCCCCTCCGCTCACGCCTTTGTTCAGAGGTGTCACCGCACCTGGACTAGATGTGGTGTTCGGGTCAATTTGACCCGGAGAAGATTTTCTTTTTCCCGAAAATACTAGTTAATGTTATCGCTTTGGACTGAAACTTAGTGACTTTGTTCCCAAACGGTATAACTAAATCTCAGTGTTTTTTTGAAAATTTTCTTATTTTTTTGTGGGAGTATTGTTACCTTGTTACACTTGTGGTGTTCCCGGTCAAAAATGACCGGCCTATAAAAAATAGCTTATAAGTCACTCATTATACCATATTTTCACCCAATCTTGGATTCAATCTTTTTGTCAACTTGTTCTCTTTCAATTAGGACTGGTTTTATATTTCTGTTTGAATCTGATTAATCGTGGGCCTCATTTGTCTGAGAGTAGGCATCTCATTTTTTGAGTAAAAAACAAATAATTTATGAGTAAATTTGGAAATATGAAAAAAAAAATATGAAAAAAATGGCTACGGTTGATCACACTAGTCTACTCTAATGTTTCACCAGGAATTTTGTTTTGAAACTTTTGTTTTGTAAAAAATATGGCACATAGTCACACTTGTGGTGTTCCCGGTCAAAAATGACCGGCCTATAAAAAATTGCTTATAAATCATTCATTATACCATATTTTCACCCAATCTTGGATTCAATCTTTTTGTCAACTTGTTCTCTTTCAATTAGGACTCGTTTTATATTTCTGTTTGCATCTGATTAATCGTGGGCCTCATTTATCTGAGAGTGGGCATCTAATTTTTTGAGTAAAAAACAAATAATTTATGAGTAAATTTGGAAATATGAAAAAAAAATATGAAAAAAAATGGCTACTGTTAATCACACTAGTCTACTCTAATGTTTCACCAGGAATTTTGTTTTAAAACTTTTGTTTTGTAAAAAATATGGCACATAGTCACACTTGTGGTGTTCCCGGTCAAAAATGACCGGCCTATAAAAAATTGCTTATAAATCATTCATAATACCATATTTTCACCCAATCTTGGATTCAATCTTTTTGTCAACTTGTTCTCTTTCAATTAGGACTGGTTTTATATTTCTGTTTGCATCTGATTAATTGGGGGCCTCATTTATCTGAGAGTAGGCATGGTCAAAAATGGTCACAATGGCCGACCATTGAAAGTGAATGGGAGAGACTGAAAATAACAGAACAATTTAGTTTTCAGGAGCATGTTCATTATTTTCATGTACACATATGAGCATGTGTAGCGCCCCCTACCCCCTTCTTTGACGGGCGGAGCACCAGGTTCTAATGATGTGTCTCTCGACTTAACTAATCTACTTCCTTACTCTTTTCCTCTTTAATCACTTTACTTAAATGAAAATGGTAGATGATTGTCTTTCTGATAAACTGTAATAAAAATCACAAAAAGGTAAGTTCTTATCAATTAACAAGTCATTTTATTTAACAAAGACAGATGAAATGATAAAATGTTATAAATCAAAAATAAAAGAATGAAATGAAATGTTCAAATGTCTGTTGTGTATTTTCTTTCACACACAAATCACCTTTTGATCCTCTTAGATCAGAAATGCCAATAAGATACTCAAATATGAATCAATTTGGTATCATCACAAATCCAGTAATATAATTCCCTTTTGATCTATAGTAGGTTACAATAATATCAGAAATCAAACTTCAAAACCACTCAGCATAAGTCAAATGAACAAATTAGTCAACAAATAAATAATGTGGGCCCACACACACTCAGTTTCAATAACCCCAACCTGTTGCAGGCCTGTGTCGTTGCTTGAGAACGGTGTGGCCGTGAAAACCAACAAATGGCCTCTTCGCTCCAAAGAGCTAAATAAACAAACACACGAGTGTACCTCTTCCCGTTTCGACACGCGCGCTGTCCACCGATCACGTTCACTCCGTATGCGTCTGCAGTCTCACCAGCTGTCCGCTGATAGATTACGAATCCCGCGATGCCAGAGGAATTCTAAACCACGAGGGGATTTAGAACGCTATCTGGTTCCTCCATTGTCGTCTTCCTCGAAACGATACACTCAAATCCAGCCGCACGTGAAAATCTTTTACTAGCCGTAAAAGACAAAGAGAGTACAGCGCGCTCAGCAGTAACCTATTCAAGTCACACACTTAATCCGAGTATAACAAAAGAAACAAAATAAAGAAACGTTCTTTAACACTTTTGGCGTCAACTAGATATCTTTTTTAACCGCTTAGTCAGCTGTTATTTTAGTTTCTGTCTTTCAATCACCAGAAAATAAAGTGCGACATCACTTTCCGATCTGCCTCCATCTCTCCCTTTTTTTCCTATACCAATCAGAATGATCAATCCCTGCACATGGGCGGGAGCAAGTAAACCCATGACCAATCACAAATAAAAACATTCATACTGGTTAAACACAAAGTTTTTTATGAGTACCCCTCACATAAACATTTCCCGTAAACTCTATAACATTAGAACGAGTGAAATAAAATGCAAATATATAACCCATGAATGTCAGAAACATATTTACATATTATGAATTATGCATTTAGGAGATAATAAATAACCCTAGCTGGGCTACACTCTCCCCCTCCTAATGTTCTCATGCCCCCATGAGTTTTCCCGTCCCCTACATATGCATTAGGGCTTTGGGTTTGTAGTCAATACCCCAACTAGCACATGAATCACATTTGGCTAAAGGATGACACCACACTGTGCTACATGAACTCTGTCTGGTAGGATTTTGAACAGTTACCACCATACCCCTATACGCTAGTGTTAAGGGCCTATCTGTGGATTTCCCCAATTCATCATAGCTTAGTTTCTTCACAGGTTTCACTTCTCTCCTGGTACGAAGTTCCCTTCTCTCACTTTCCTCTACTCTTGGTGTACTTCTGGACGGATTGTCTCCAGCTCCTAATCCAAGACCTTCAATACAATCAGAAGCTGTTGAAGCAGTACGCCCCACTTCCTGCTCTGTAAGGTCTTCTGTCACTTCCAAATGAGTAGGACTTTGAGTAGCTTGGTAAGGTACTTTGTCTCTCTCCTGCGCCAATGAAGAAATGAGCAGTCTGTCAAATGATGTCTTTTGCTGAACTGGATAATACTCATCCGTACTAGTTTCGTCACTGTCAGACTCTATTACTTCAGACTCAAGACCTTTTCCTCTCGTGTCTTTGTCTTTCATTTGCTGTTTCTGTGTTTTTTCCCCAGCTTTGGACCCTGTTACCCGTTTGGCCGGAACTTCGCTTCCTGGATCAGGTAAGTTTACTCTCACACTTTCTCCTATGGGCAGCAAATGATCCCTGTGTAACGTTCTTATTCTCCCAGTACCCATTTCTGGTTTCAGTCTGTAAACTGGCAAGTTTGGCAATTTCTCCTGGACAATATAAGGGAGGGAATTCCATCGATCCACCAACTTATGCTTTCCAGTTAAGGCAAGATTCTTGATAAGTACTCGATCTCCCTTCTCCAGCATCTGATGTTTTACTCTACGATCATAGAGCCTTTTATTTCTTTGCTGTGTCTTTAGAGAATTTTCCACTGCTAGCTGATAGGCGTGTTTTAAGTCTTTTTTCACACCCTCAACATACTGGTGATGTTTCAGACCACTTTCACCTTCCGATGAAGTCCCAAATTGTACATCTACAGGAAGACGAGCCTCTCTTCCAAAGAGCAGATAATACGGGGAGTACCCAGTTGTTTCATTTTTAGTACTGTTATACACGTGTACTAACTGACTGATACTCTGACTCCATTTGCTTTTCTTAGCTGAATCTAGTGTTCCCAGCATAGAAAGAAGAGTACGGTTAAACCGCTCAGGCTGTGGGTCTCCCTGGGGATGGTAAGGGGATGTTCTGGACTTACGAATTCCCAAAATTCCCAGTAACTCTTTGATAAGCTTGCTCTCAAAATCACGACCTTGGTCGGAATGAATGCGGGCAGGCAGACCATAATGCACAAAAAACTTCTCAACAAGAATTTTGGCTACGGTCAATGCTTTCTGGTCTTTTGCTGGATACGCTTGGGCGTAGCGAGTGAAATGATCAGTCATAACCAAAACATTGCAAATCCCCTTAGAATCTGGTTCAATGGAAAGGAAATCGATGCAAACTAGATCCATCGGTCCACTACTGGTGATGTGATTCAGGTAAGCAGATCTTTGGGGTAAAGTTTTCCTTGCAATGCATCGTCCGCAGTTCTTAATGTACTGCTCCACTTCTGTGCTCATACGTGGCCAGTAAAACCGATTTCTACATAGTTCGGTGGTCTTCTCAATTCCAAGATGGCCAGACTCATCATGAAGAGAATGCAATACTTGAGATCTGTATTCTTTTGGGAGGACTAACTGTTGAATCTCCTTTCCGCAGGGACTCTTAATGACTCTGTACAACAGATTGTAGCGAATTAATAATTTGTCTCCCTGTTGTCTCAACAGAGATTCAGGAAGAGTTGAGTTCTTAGTAGCTGTAAGAACTTTTCCCTTTTTGACTTCTTGTCTCACAGGTCCAATGATGGGGTCTTGCTCTTGAGCCACTCTCAAGTCTAAGTTGGACAACTGTGTCTTATGTTCCAGTTCCAACTGTATGGGGCAAACATATGCAGAGGGGATACTTTCCGAAGGAATCCCTAACTGATCTACTAGCCTACAGCACGATTCCTCATCAGAAGTAGTATCTGCAAGCTGACAGATAGCCTTCACACCTGACCTTGGGATGTCAATCCATTCAGCTGGCACATCTGTGGACATAGGATATCTTGACAAGGCGTCAGCATCGATGTTGTGACGACCAGGCTTGTACTGGAGATCAAAATCGTAAGTGGCTAGAGCAGCCAACCACCTATGACCCGTGGCATTTAGTTTAGCACTTGTTAACACGTAAGTCAAGGGGTTGTTATCAGTCTTAACCGTGAATTTTGCACCGTACAAATAATCATGAAATTTGTCAACTATTGCCCATTTTAATGCGAGAAACTCCAACTGGTGTATTGGGTAATGCCGTTCAGCTGTACTCAGTTTTCGGCTTGCATATGCAACTGGCCTTAACCCATCTGGGTATTCCTGGTTCAGCACAGCACCCAGTCCACTCAAACTTGCGTCCACATGTAAAACGTATGGCTTAACTGGATCCGCATACGCAAGCACTGGAGCATGTGTAAGGCAATGAATGATGTGATGGAAAGCATCTGTGCAGGCCTTGTCCCATCTTTCACCAAACGGCTCAGATTCCTGGTAGTATTTCCCCTTTGGTACAGGTTTGCGCTGGCCCTTCGCAGGAGGATACCCTTTAGTTAACTCAGTCAATGGTCTTACAATCGCAGAGTAGTTCTTGATGAATCTACGGTAAAACCCGCAAAATCCAAGAAAAGATCTCAAAGACTTTAAATCAGTGGGCATTTTCCAGTTAATGACAGCCTTCACCTTTTCAGGATCTGGAGATACTCCTGCCGCAGATACAACGTGCCCGACATAATTTACTTTCGGCTGACAGAATTGACACTTGTCAATGGACACTTTTAGACCGTACTCTTGCAGTCTATCCAGCACTTTCAACAACCTCTCTTCATGTTCTTCTAACGTCCGTCCAAAGACAATTATATCATCCAAGTACACAATAACTTGGAGGAGATTCATGTCTCCAACAGCCTTTTCCATTAGTCGTTGAAAAGTGGCTGGAGCCCCAGTCACACCCTGTGGCATTCGTTCAAATTGATAGAAGCCCAAAGGGCAGATGAATGCAGTCTTTTCTTTGTCTTCATCAGCCATTTCAATTTGGTAATATCCACTGCGTAAATCTAAGACAGAAAACCACTTACTCCCCGACAAACAGTCTAAAGCGTCCTCTATCCTAGGGGTGGTGTATTGGTCAGGGATGGTTCTGACGTTTAAAGTCCGATAGTCAATACACATCCGGATGGCTCCATTCTTTTTCCTGGCAATGACTATAGGTGAAGCATACGGACTTTTGGATTCAGTTATGATCCCGGCTGCCAGCAGATCTTTCAAATGTCGCCTAACATCATCGATGTCTGCTGGTGCAATTCTTCTAGATCGCTCGCGAAAGGGTCGGCAATCATTTAGTCTTATGGTATGTTTCACGTCTTTAGCTCTCCCCACTTCCCATTCAGTCACAGAAAACACCATTCCTCGCTCTGACAGCTTCTCTCTCAACCTTGCTTTCCAATTGGATGGAACTGGCGAGTCACCAAACTTAAAGATTTTTGGGTCTAATCTTTTGGAAGCATTCTGAACTTCTTGCGCTACTGTGACAGTGTCAGTGGGGGATACTTTGGCTATCACCGTTCCTACGGGTATGGTGATATCTCGGGAGGTGTCATTACACACCAGCAGTGTGAAACTATCTACATCCATATCAGAAGAATGAAGAACAGCAGGTGGAACAAGAATTCCAGCTGGAAGTTGGCCATCCTCTGATGCTTCAAGAAGAAAAATCTCTTTCCTTTGTTGTGTCTCCATTTCTACCTTGCACACCGCATACTGCTGACCTCTTGATGGTATGGTTAACCCTCCTGGTCCCGTCCACAATATCTGTCCCTCATCTGATTCGGTGACCTCCACTTTCCCTTTAATCTGTGGCACAGGTAGTTTAAGTACTTCTGATTGAATTCTCAAGGAGTAGGCTTGACTGGAGACACTAGAGGCTGGATTGAGCGCAGTCAGTCGCTGAAAGAAATTTGAATTAGTTCCAATGATAAGCGGAACCTGCTGAGTTCCTTGCGTTTCTGGACAAACCAATGCCAAGATGGAAACGGTTTCTGATTCACCCGTGAGTATGGCAGGAAAGGAGACATCTACTACTATGTAGCCCTTATACGGATAACTTGATTCACTAAGTCCCCAAATAGACAATCCAGTTAGCGGTTGAATAGGAACTTGAGATAAGTATTTGGAATACCATTGTTCAAAGACAATAGTGACCTGCGATCCACTATCAAGAAGGGCTGTACACGGCCATCCATTCACCTTCACAGGAATGTTAGAAACAGGACCCACTAGTCCTCTGGGGAGAGAATTTGCTTCATTGATGGTCATTTGACTCTGATCAAAGGAACAATTAAGACTATTGGCAGAAACAGTGTTTCCAGTCGATCTACTTCTATCAGATTTAGCTTGACGGAGAGAGCGAACCAGTTTCTGTATCACTAGTGTGGTATTTTCTGGCGCTTTACACTTGGTCGCAATGTGCCCATCCTCTCCGCAGCGGTAGCAGAAGAAATCTTCTCGATTCTTTGAGGATCTTCCCTGATTTCGAAACTGGACTGGCTTCGGATTCGAAACGTCCTGGGATGACTGGGTAGTAGAGCTCACATTCATCACTGACAGTTGCTCTTGTAACTTCTGAACCTGTTTTTTTAACAGTTGCACCTCTGACACTTCCTGAGTTTCCGCACTTTTCTTAACTTGTTGATCTCTAGACTCCACTCTCAATGATGCAACCAAGTTTTTGTCAGAATCGCCTTCCAATCTGGACCTTAACTCCTGTATTTCCTCTCGTAGTTGCTTCACCACGGAAGAGCTCAGTTTGTCATCAGGTTTCAGATGAATGGGCTTTACTGAAGTTTTGATCTTATGACGGGTAGCTTCATTCTCCTCTGCTTCCTTAATTTCGTTCAGTAATGCTAAGAAATTAGGAGGTTGGTCTTTCCTTTCCCTGAGTCTCAACTGCAACAGCATAAGGTCCGCTTCCACAGCTCCACGGATCAGTTGTTCAATCCTCACTCGGTCCATCAACTGTGGTGCCAATCCTCCTCTTTGGACCACTTTATTTAAAGATTTCTCTAACCGCCTCAGAAAATCAGACAACGCCTCTCCTGGTGATTGTCTAAGAAGACGGAAAGCAAAGTAGAGATCCTCTCCAGATTCAAAGGTTCCAAAAGTATTTTCCAAAGCATCCAGATATTGCAAAGCACTAGCATCAGGACTTGAAAATCGGACAGCCTTAACAATATCCAACGCTGGACCTTTTAAACATTCCATTATTCTCCTTCTTTTTTCCCTTTCAGAACATTCGCACTCTACAGTCATCAACCTAGCTTGTTCCATCCAGTTTTCCAAACTTTCCTCTCCTGTGGGAGTAGGAACAGTGCCCGAAAAGGTACGTAATCGGCGATAAGCACTAGCATCAGTCGATGGTTTAGAGGTTTTCTCCAATAGTTCACCCACGGCACGTATGATAGATTCAGGAGAACTAGTGGTAGGGCCAGACTGAGTGAATAGAGCTTGCAAGTCAGACATAGATTTTCCCTCTGCACTTAAGAAAGTGGACAGTTTCTGTGAGAATTCTGAAACAGGAACCTCAGCTGAAGCCACTACTAACTTCCAAGTTTCCTCTCCAGGAGCAGGCAGTAATTCTGGTGGAATTCGAGTTGGATCAATAGCTTCTCGGCATTCACAGAGCACCAAAATAGTACTAGAACTTGGTCCTGATCTTGAGTCTCTCACACGAACCCTGCCAAAAGATTTTACAGTCTGCACTGTCTCTTCTATAAACATCACATCAGCCTTAGCAGGCACTCCTATTAACAGTAAGCCATGATTCTCCTCAATGTCCTTTTCCTTACACCATTTGGACAATTCAGCAAGCAGCATTGGATCCTGTGCAAAAGCCATGCTTGTAGCTCTGGTTAGAGATGGTCAATTCACTAAAATAAACTTAATACTTCAATACTTCAGTTCTTTTTTTTTTTTTTTTTTTTTTTTTTTTTTTTTAGGGTCAGCTGATGACAGGAAGTAGATGATCCCGGACGAGCCCCCAAAATATGTAGCGCCCCCTACCCCCTTCTTTGACGGGCGGAGCACCAGGTTCTAATGATGTGTCTCTCGACTTAACTAATCTACTTCCTTACTCTTTTCCTCTTTAATCACTTTACTTAAATGAAAATGGTAGATGATTGTCTTTCTGATAAACTGTAATAAAAATCACAAAAAGGTAAGTTCTTATCAATTAACAAGTCATTTTATTTAACAAAGACAGATGAAATGATAAAATGTTATAAATCAAAAATAAAAGAATGAAATGAAATGTTCAAATGTCTGTTGTGTATTTTCTTTCACACACAAATCACCTTTTGATCCTCTTAGATCAGAAATGCCAATAAGATACTCAAATATGAATCAATTTGGTATCATCACAAATCCAGTAATATAATTCCCTTTTGATCTATAGTAGGTTACAATAATATCAGAAATCAAACTTCAAAACCACTCAGCATAAGTCAAATGAACAAATTAGTCAACAAATAAATAATGTGGGCCCACACACACTCAGTTTCAATAACCCCAACCTGTTGCAGGCCTGTGTCGTTGCTTGAGAACGGTGTGGCCGTGAAAACCAACAAATGGCCTCTTCGCTCCAAAGAGCTAAATAAACAAACACACGAGTGTACCTCTTCCCGTTTCGACACGCGCGCTGTCCACCGATCACGTTCACTCCGTATGCGTCTGCAGTCTCACCAGCTGTCCGCTGATAGATTACGAATCCCGCGATGCCAGAGGAATTCTAAACCACGAGGGGATTTAGAACGCTATCTGGTTCCTCCATTGTCGTCTTCCTCGAAACGATACACTCAAATCCAGCCGCACGTGAAAATCTTTTACTAGCCGTAAAAGACAAAGAGAGTACAGCGCGCTCAGCAGTAACCTATTCAAGTCACACACTTAATCCGAGTATAACAAAAGAAACAAAATAAAGAAACGTTCTTTAACACTTTTGGCGTCAACTAGATATCTTTTTTAACCGCTTAGTCAGCTGTTATTTTAGTTTCTGTCTTTCAATCACCAGAAAATAAAGTGCGACATCACTTTCCGATCTGCCTCCATCTCTCCCTTTTTTTCCTATACCAATCAGAATGATCAATCCCTGCACATGGGCGGGAGCAAGTAAACCCATGACCAATCACAAATAAAAACATTCATACTGGTTAAACACAAAGTTTTTTATGAGTACCCCTCACATAAACATTTCCCGTAAACTCTATAACATTAGAACGAGTGAAATAAAATGCAAATATATAACCCATGAATGTCAGAAACATATTTACATATTATGAATTATGCATTTAGGAGATAATAAATAACCCTAGCTGGGCTACACATGTGTGCTTGCAAACATTGAGCCCTTGGACCTCTGCATGTATCGATACATTTATACACACGCTACCCAGACACACACACGTTAAAACACACAAACTTTTTTGAGTATTACACACATTCTTTTCCACAGAGAGAAATTTGATCCTACCCTAACCTGCATCTGATATACATTTATCCATCTGACATTACCACACACACACACACACACACACACACACACACGCGCACACACACACACACACACACACACACACACACAAACTGGCCGTGACTGCAGTGACCCGGCTTCAAAAGAATCTTTCTTTCATGGTCTTGTTTCATCACAGCTTCCAGACAAAATATTATGACATTTTGTTTTGGAACTGTGAGGTTCTCACACAGAACTAGACAATATTTACAAATATACATCATGTGATAGCACAGGCATATATAAAATGCCTCACAGCACCTTGCTTGTCATTCATTTGTGGCAGCACAATGGCAAAACAGCTCTGCACATGATGTTATTCATCAGATTTTTGACTCAGAAACTAGTGAGGAGGAGGAAATGCAGGATGCATCTTGCAGTGAAGATGTTTCTGAAGAAGAAGGCCTTCAGAAGAAAACCTGCCTTGCCTCATAGGTGGGGATGAAGGCCAGGACAAAGTTCCATCTTTTGACCAGAATGAAACGGTAACCTCAGCTGGGCCCTCATCACTGGAAGACTGCTCCTCATCAGTTGTTTCAAGCTCCGTAGCCGATTCAGTGGTGCCTTCCTCTTCAGAAACATCTTCACTGCAAGATGCATCCTGAATTTCCTCCTCCTCACTAGTTTCTGAGTCAAAAATCTGATCACGGCCTGTGTGTTTGTGTGTGGTAATGTCAGATGGATAAATGTATATTAGATGCAGGTTAGGGTAGGATCAAATTTCTCTCTGTAGAAAAGAATGTGTGTAATATTTTAAAAAGTTTGTGTGTTTTAACATGTGTGTGTCTGGGTAGCGTGTGTATAAATGTATCGATACATGCACAGGTCCAAGGGCTCGATGTTTGCAAGCACACATGCTCATATGTGTACATGAAAATAATGAACATGCTCCTGAAAACTAAATTGTTCTGTTATTTTCAGTCTCTCCCATTCACTTTCAATGGTCGGCCATTGTGACCATTTTTGACCATGCCTACTCTCAGATGAATGAGGCCCACGATTAATCAGATGCAAACAGTAATATAAAACCAGTCCTAATTGAAAGAGAACAAGTTGCCAAAAAGATTGAATCCAAGATTGGGTGAAAATATGGTATAATGAGTGACTTATAAGCTATTTTTTATAGGCCGGTCATTTTTGACCGGGAACACCACAAGTGTTACTATGTGCCATATTTTTTACAAAACAAAAGTTTCAAAACAAAATTCCTGGTGAAACATTAGAGTAGACAAGTGTGATCAACAGCAGCCATTTTTTTTCCATTTTTTTTTCATATTTCCAAATTTACTCATAAATTATTTGTTTTTTACTCAAAAAATGAGATGCCTACTCTCAGACAAATGAGGCCCACGATTAATCAGATGCAAACAGAAATATAAAACCAGTCCTAATTGAAAGAGAACAAGTTGCCAAAAAGATTGAATCCAAGATTGGGTGAAAATATGGTATAATGAGTGACTTATAAGCTATTTTTTATAGGCCGGTCATTTTTGACCGGGAACACCACAAGTGTGACTATGTGCCATATTTTTTACAAAACAAAAGTTTCAAAACAAAATTCCTGGTGAAACATTAGAGTAGACAAGTGTGATCAACAGCAGCCATTTTTAAAAAAAATTTTTTTTCATATTTCCAAATTTACTCATAAATTATTTGTTTTTTACTCAAAAAATGAGATGCCTACTCTCAGACAAATGAGGCCCACGATTAATCAGATGCAAACAGAAATACAAAACCAGTCCTAATTGAAAGAGAACAAGTTGACAAAAAGATTGAATCAAAGATTGGGTGAAAATATGGTATAATGAGTGACTTAAAAGCTATTTTTTATAGGCCGGTCATTTTTGACCGGGAACACCACAAGTGTGACTATGTGCCATATTTTTTACAAAACAAAAGTTTCAAAACAAAATTCCTGGTGAAAATGTTAAGTTGACTAGTGTGATCAACAATACCAATTTTCTTCAGATTTTATTTAATATTTCCAAAATTATTCAAAAATGTAAAAAAAATTACTCAAAAAATTAAATGCCTACTCTCAAATAAATGAGGCCTATGATTATTCAGATGCAAATCAAAATATAAAACCAGTCCTAATTGAAAGAGAACATGTTGACAAAAAGATTGAATCCAAGATTGGGTGAAAATATGGTATAATGAGTGATTTATAAGGTTTTTTTTATGGCCCGGTCATTTTTGACCGGGAACACCACAGGTGTTATAGGGTTTTGAACACCACATGAGGGCTAGAGCCCGTGAGACTCTACTCCAGGTGGGGGCGCGCACCAAGGCCAAGGCCGATCGCCACAGGTCAAAGCCTCCCGTATACGTCGTTGGTCAAAAAGTGTGGCTTTCAACTAAGAACATTCCGCTGCGTACCGTCTCTAATAAACTTGCACCCAAATTTATTGGCCCGTTTCCTGTCACCAAGATCATTAGTCCGGTGGCAGTCCGCCTCAAGTTACCTCCAGCGTACAGGAGGGTCCATTCCGCCTTTCATGTATCCAAGATTAAACCCGTGTTTCATTCTCATATTAATCCGCCCGTCCCGGTTCCTCCCCCACCGCGACTCGTAGATGGGGAGACCACATATTCGGTTAATCGTATTCTGGACTCTAGGCGGAGAGGACGCGGATTTAAGTACTTGGTGGACTGGGAAGGTTACGGTCCGGAGGAGAGAAGTTGGGTGCCTGCTAGAGACATCCTGGATCACTCCCTTATCGATGATTACAATCGACAGGTAACGGAGTCTGAGAACGCCAGGAGGCGTTCTTAGGAGGAGGGGTACTGTCACGGTAGACATATTCTCCGTCCCTTCTAGTCTTGTGTTTATGTTGTTGTGTGAGTGCACGTGTGTAGTGGGCGTGAGTGTATGACATCACCTGATCCACTCCAGCTGATCGTCATTCATCACCAGCTGCAATCAATCTCACAACTCCTTAAATACTTACCGCTGTTCTATCATCCCTGTCAGATCGTTGTTTGATGTCCTGCGTGTTGGTGTTCTGGTGTTCTGTTCCTGCTTCATGTTCCTGTTCCTCGTCGTTCGCATCTGGATCTCCTGTCTTCTCACCGTCACCTCTGCACAGCACCTCATCACGGATCCTGGCCATCGAAGTCCCTGCGTCACTGTGTTCCACCTGCTTGTACTGTTCTCATCTTATCACTCATTAAATCTGTTAACTTGCGATTGTTTCCTGTCCTTCATACAGACATTATGACATGTACAAAGACATGGAAACTACAAATCAGACTGACTGAAGCAACCTTAAAGCACACATACAAAGGGAAAATACTTCCTGCTGTTGTGCAATTTCTGAAATAAGATGCTGAAAACAGGGTCTTTGTTTAGCTGTACCCCACTTTTTTCATTTACAATGTGCAACTACATTGTAACATTCAGCTACAAAAATAACTGAAACCAAAGCAGATATATACAGTGTAACAAAAAAGGAAGCTTTAGCGTTAAGTTCTGCCAGGAAGACTCAATTGCTACGTCACTTATTACCTTCTCATCTATCCAATCGTGTCTAATACTTGTGGTATAAAAGACCAGTACTTACACATGTTTGAGTTCGCAGATGCTGATGCTTTTATTAGAGTCTATATAAGACCCGATTCAAAATCATCCTCGAAGCTCAGCAAGCTCTTCACTAAAACGGTTCAGGTAAATAACCTTTGCAACTACTGGTGGTGGTGCCATGATAATCCATTCTCACAATTGGTCTTAAATTCTGCTTGCATTTACAAATGGTCAATGAGTCATCGTCTATATGTGGCCTAGTGGCCTTGTCTTAATGTGGCCTTGTCTCTATGTGGCAGTAGTAGCCGTTGTGGTCTTGTCCCATGTGGTCTTTATGGTCTTAAAAAATTATAAAAAATAAAAATCATGCAAGTGCATGATATACATGTTCAGTGTGGTCTACTGTGACCGTGTAGCCTAATGTGGCCTTGTCCCGTGGTCTTGTGGCCAGTTATGGCATGGTTCTGTGTGGCCTAGTGGCTGTGTCTCGTTGGCCTTGTATCCGTGTGGCATTAGCAGCCTTGTGGCCCAGCGGGCCTTGTCTCTGTGCGGGTCTCAAGGCCTTGTGGCATAATGTTGCCTTGTCCTATGTGTGGCCTACATGGTCTTGTGGCCCTTATGGTTTCGGTTCTGTGTGGCCTAGTGGCCGTTGTCCCTGTGTGACCTCGTCTCAGTGTGGGCTTACGATATCGCGGCCCTTGCGGCCTCATTCTATGTTCAGTGTGGTCTACTGTGACCGTGTAGCCTAATGTGGCCTTGTCCCGTGGTCTTGTGGCCAGTTATGGCATTGGTTCTATGTGGCCTAAGGCCTTGTCTATGAGTGGTTCTGTCTCTGTATGGCTTTAGCAGCCTTGTGGCCCAGCGGGCCTTGTCTCTGTGTGGGTCTGGAGGCCTCGGGGCACAAAGTTGCCTTGTCCTGTATGTAATAAATGGCCAGTGGTCTGTGGCCCTTAGTGGCGCGGTTCAATGTGGCCTAGTGGCCGTTGTCTGTGTGGCTTGTTCTGTGTGGTCTATAGTGGCCTTGTGGCACAAGTTGCCTTGTCCTGTATGTAAAAAATGGCCAGTGGTCTGTGGCCCTTAGTGGCGCGGTTCAATGTGGCCTAGTGGCCGTTGTCTGTGTGGCTTGTTCTGTGTGGTCTATAGTGGCCTTGTGGCACAAGTTGCCTTGTCCTGTATGTAAAAAATGTCCATGTGGTCTTGTGGTCCTTGCGGCCTGGTTTTGTGTGGCCTTGCGGCCTTGTCCAGTCTACCTCGTTCTATGTGCGGCATTAGAGGCCGTTGTGGCTCATTGCGGCCTTGTCTCTGTGGTCTAGCAAGGCCATGTGGCCGGGCGGCCTTGTCTCTGTGGTCTATCATGGCTGTGTGGTCCAATGTGGCCAGTTTGCGGTCTAAGGAGGCCTGCTCTGTGTATGGCCCTAGGTGGCCTGTTCTGTGTGGTCCAATGAGGCCTGGCCCAATGTGGCTCTGTTTTGTGTGGTCCATCGTGGCCTTGTCTCTGTGTGGTCCATGAGGCCTGGCCCTATATGGCTGTTCTGTGTGGTCCATCGCGGCCGTGTCTCTGTGTGGCCAAGGTGGCCTGGCTCTGCGTGGTCCATCGAGGCCTTGTCTCTGTGCGGTCTGTTACGGCCTTGTCCCTTGTGGCCGGTTCTGTATGGCCAAGGTGGCCTTTTCTCTGTGGTCCTATAACAGCTTTTGTTCCAATGACCTGTCCCTATGTCCTAAGTTAGCCTCATTCTCAGTTTAAGTCACTATTCCACAACACTTGCTTCCCTCCAACTCATTCACAGGGAAACTGGTTTCGATCAGACGTAAGTGCGTCTCAAAACATAAGTCGCTCTGGATGAAAGCGTCAGCATGGATAAATGCTAATGTACATACAGCAGCAGAACATAAATGCATTATTCACGTCTTCTCATAGTACCTTTCAGGCTTACTATGAAGTCGTCTCTTACTAATTAGTTATTGGCTACGAGGCCACATTTCATGTTCATGCCCATTATTAACTCCCTTTTCTTTCTATTTTAGGCTCTACAGGATACACGACTGGTGGGTATACTTTTCTTTACCGTTCTTCGGGGGTGGGCTCCGTCCTGGTGGAATTATCTTCCACCTATTTTTGGATGGGGCCTACGCCAAAGTACTTTATTGCTTGCTGGGCTATCAATAAATGTATTTATTGTTACAGTATTTATTCTCCCGAGTCTTTCTGGTAGAACTATGAGAATATTTCAAAGATTTGATGTCACTAACCTTGCAAACAACTGTTGTTTTCCAGACTGATGAAATTTGTGCTCGTACTCAGAAAATTGCAAAGCCAGTTAGATTTAAACAAGATTGAGAAAGTGCTTGCCAGTTTTGTGTACAATATGCATCAGCTGATGTTTAGTGAACTGACTGTGGGTGGTCCGTGGGCATGTCGTTTGAAGCTGAGACCATATACTGTTACATATAGAAGGTGTATTTTCCTATAAATGTGGAAGAAACAGACCACTTCACAAAAGGCACATAAACAATGTGGTGATATACTTTTTGATATTTTATGATATGTGAAAGTGTGGAAATAAAGGATAAATGCTTATTTTGGCTAAGATACCAAATATTTATTTCAATATATATTAAGACATATCCTCAGTTAAAATACAATGCTAAACAAAACCCCAACAAGGCAACACTTCCAAATATCGGTCAACGGGTTTGACTGAAAGGCCATTTCTCTGATTTATCGATCTGGTTTAGAGCACTAATAAAGGAAGTGTGTCAAATTATAACTCACTGATCTCTTTCATATCTCAGTTTGCTGGAAAAGTTACAAATACTTATTTACAGGGGTAAAAAGATTTAATGATCCGGTTGATTCCTCAGAAAGTACCAGCCATCACTATTAAAGGCATCATTTACAAAAGAAAAGCAAAACGAAACAAATCCTTTAGTTACAGTACATACAGTATTAAGTCACCATGCATATGTAAGGACAGGTTAAAGCCATAATGTGGGGTACAATTATACTGTACAAGCACATATAAAACTTTAAAATGTGTTGGTTCTGATTCACTCTTTTAAAACACACATTAAAATAGGTATATACTATATAATTGAAATCTAAGTTCAATTAAAAAAAGCCCAACATCATATAAATGACACTGTACATGAATTAACTAAATGTATATGTCCCCTTTTTCAACATACATTCTTATTTGGCAATATTTATGTATATTACAACATGATCCTAACAAGGATGTAAACAATGAGCTAAAAATACAAATACACAGTTTAGAACTGTTTAGAAATACACACGCCACACAGGACAAATCCTAACATTGTCTATTATGTGGATTTTATTAAAACTTTTGTTTATGCAGCACTTGTCATTATGCAATGACTGTGTCCGTTTTCCAATGCCATTTGATGGCACAGACAGTGGTTATTTAAAGCAAAGCCAATGAACATCTGTAAATTCTGCACCATAATAATTACAGCAGCAACTTTTTGTACAAGTTACTGCAAGATGGAGCTATGTAATCACTGGCTAATAGGCATGTAGTTCTTTTTGAGGCACTCTATGAATATGATTATTAGTGTTTTTTAGTTGTTTACAAAAATAAGCAATGAATTCCCACTAGTACCTTTGGGGGCCTCCTATTGCTCTTATATTGTGTATGCTTCTCTGCAATGTGCAGTGAAGTATGAGTCATTTATTTATGCCCACACGCTTAACAATGAAGAGGACGACACACCTCAGTAGCTATATAACCCCATTCTGCCAGGCAAAATGGGGGGATAACCAAGAAAATATGCACACTACATCACTGTAAACATACAGCAATGGGCCATAAAACACAATTATACCTGTGCTCAAAGCACACTAGTACAAAATACAGTGGCTTGCAAATCAATACGAGTGAAATAGTACTCATTGGCCTGTGGAACCAAATAACAGTTCTATATTACACAAAGGTAATACGACATTAATATCTGAAGAATGTATTGTTCTCTGCATTACAATGCCAAAGGCTGAGTCTCTATAAATTCATTGTCTCTATGCCAGCAAAGAGCGCTTTCAGCTGTTTGAATGAAAATAGCTCATTCACGGTCACCAAAACACACAGTGTATATGGTTAACGAGCCCACCAAACAAAACATCCATTTGGTTAAAACACTGTCGCTAAAACCTTCTGTAAACATCACAATAACATTATCCTATTTGTCTAAAAGCTATGAGTCTGATTGAAAGACCGTATTAAATATTTCATAGCGACATAGTGAAAACGGGTATTTTCCTTAAGCATGTGATTGAGTGGTCCAGTATACATACAAATATTTATATTCAGAAAATATATATAAATTTACAACGTTTTTAAGAGCACCCCCGTTGCCATGAGACAACAGACAGATTCCGATAAGACAATGGATTCGATAACAAAATTATTCTGGAAAATCACAGACAAATCAAACAATCACCTTTACCAAACAGCCTCAAATGTCATATTTTGTGCTTATGTTTCCGTAACGAGACCTACAGAATGTAGATTGAAAATGCACGACGTTGCCTTGTGTTCTGGAGAGTTCATGTGTGTCTAAAGGTCAGGGAATGTAAATTTACCCAGAATGACTAGCTCTACTCATTCCCAAGAGCCTCCAGTCTTCAGAGTTCAGAGAGCGAGGCAACTCTTAGGATTGGTACGGAAAGGGGTCTCTGTCACTCTTTGAAAGTCAAAATGGGGGGAGGTGTAGGGGAGGGTTTGAAAAAGTGAGGCAGGTTCCTGGTGTTATCCGGACTAGGTCCTCTGTCAGGCAGCAAGATGATGTTGCCTTTCCTGCGTAGGGTGGAGTCTCGACTGGAGGTGGTAGAGAGAGTTTCCGAGGTGGCTTCACTGCTGGCTTCCACCGGTGTGACTCGGATGGTGGTGATACTCTGTTGGCGGTGGTGATGGTGGAAATGGGGATGATGGGGGTTGCTGATGTCAGGTAGGCTCCGGTTGCCATCTATGGAGCCGTAGCCATCTTTCAATGAATCACAGCTTTCAGAGTCCCGGTTCAGGTCGTTGAGCTCAAGCGACTGCCGGATGCTGACCCGCTCCTGCGGTTTCCACCTCCAGGACCCGCTGCCATCTGTGGATGGTGGTTTAACCACAGGCTTGCTCTCAGGGTGCGCCTCCACTCGAACAATGCCCGAGTTAGGTTCCTGATCCATCAGGGCTTTGTAACGGATGGATCCAGTACAACTCACGGTGCTGCCCTCACTTTTAGGACTACCATGCAACATGCCTTGCTGCTTGGACATTGCGATGACCTGCATTATACGTGGCTGGCTGTTAGTTCGGCAGACGGTGCTCTTCTCTGCCACCTTTAACCATTTCGACCGTGCTGACCCACCCCCTCCCCCACCATCATTCACCTCTCCACAATCCTCCCGAGGTGAGGAGCTCACATACTCTTGGGCCTCCTCAGGGATGTGCACCAGTTGAGAGGATCCTGGTCGTGACTGGATAGATACCCTGGCTCCACCAGCTAGGCCACCAGAGTTATTATGATTGGCTAATGGCGCAGCACTAGCGGCAAGCTTCATGTACTGTCCGGGAGGTCCACCACGGAGCTCACCATCCAAGCCCACAGCTGAGGGTTCAGAGCTGCAGCGGAGCTCCATGTTTCGCTGGGGAGAAAGTTGTCCAGCCTCATTCTCCATCACCTGCAGAGACATCTTGCGGTTCTCGTTCTTGGTCTTCCATTGTGAGAGCAGCTGCTTGGAACGTGTGGAGTCCATGGAGGCATGGATAGCGGCGTGGCGGCGAGGCACCGGTTCTTCAAATCCGGTTGAGTGCACGCGAGGCAGGGTGTTACTGAACGTCACAAAGCTCTCCTTGCAGAGAGGACTGGGTGGCGTAATGCACTCCACCTCTGTGCTTGACCTCTTCAAGCTGGACATGGATTTCTCTCTGTAGGATGGGCCACGTAGCAGGATACTTTCAGAGCGTGCCGAGGTGGGACGTTCCCGCATGCTCAGGCTCTTAGGTGGCAGTAAGCGTGGTGGATCTGTGTTCAAGTTAGGTAGAGGTCTCAGAGGCTCCCGCATAGAAGGTGGAGGCACCACTGGCTGGGGCTGTGGAGGAGGCTGTGGTGGCTGTGGTTGTCGGAGAGGAGGATGTGCATGTGTCTTCAAAGATGTGTCTTCACTAGGTTTAAAGTTCCCGACTGCATACAGACCCTAAAGTAGTGCAAAAAGGTAGAATTTTTACCGCAATGAATCAATGCCGATAGAGTTAAGATACCGTAAAGATGTTAGACAGGATAGTGATACTGTACTTATTTTTTGGACATGAAATTAAGGCTCTAAGAGATACATGCACAGTCCATTCAAAAGGTTGTGTTCCCTGTTGAAAAAACCCCCTAGATGTTTAAGCTGGTCTCCGATCCTGGCCAAGCGGGTGTTTGGCTGATTAAGCTCAGTAGGCGGCAAAACACCCGGCCTGACCACCTGTAAAGTACCCAAACCCCTCTAGGACCAGTCGACAGACCAGCCTGACCAGAAGATTTTGTTTTTCTTTTCCCAACAGAGTTGTCCTAAGGTCCAATGTCACCAGTAATTGTTTGCCAAGACATATTTTCAACATTAATACTACCTGAGTGATTGACAGCCTTTTTATGTCAGTATGGTTCCCCTACAGACTAAGGTGCATTATGCGCCTACATTAACTTCTGAAAACTTTCCTCATACTGTCTATGGTATACACTCTGAATGCGGGGCTTCACAGTCAGAGTATCAAACAGCATTACATAGCTAATCTCCTGGCCTGATTAATGTACTTTATGTTAAGCAAACAATAAAACCAGGACCTGATGTACTGATTGTCTCAGCTTTGTTAATTCCTCCTAAAGGTGTATTGGCATTGTTGTCTGTGTTAGAAACCATGGGATGTACATAGCCCTCAGAGCAGATTGAGCAGAGAGTAAGGACAGAGAATGAGAGAAAACGAAAGAAATGGTGGGAGGAATGTGAGGGGTGTGTGTGGGTGGAGAGCAGAAAAGGAGCCACAAGGGATTTGCATGTGTGAGCTATTTTTACCTCTATTAAAACAGCATTGTCTTATAGCACCTTGCTAATTCTCTATGATTCTTCTCCAGAGTAAGGTTAAATAGAGAATTATGGATCGGTCATAGGATTATGAAATGAATTATCATCCACACATTGCTTTTGTTTCTGCATTGCTGTGACAGCAGGACTCACCAGGTAGACGGCTATGCTCCCTCCGATAAGAAAGCCACAGTAGACATCCACGGCATGGTTCTTGAACTGAATGATACGAGTAAGGCCGCAGATAATGCCGCAGATGATGAAGGAGAACACCAGGAGTGGCTTCAGGAGCTTGGATGAGTCAGTCAGAGTTGCATTAAAGTACATCTGTGGAAGGAGACCAGCCTTTTGACTGAAGTTTTAGGAAATTCTTAATAGTGGAAAGGACAGTGAGATTATTTGGCAAGCAGTTAGAAATCGCTTGAGTCAACTGTGCCATGAGTCAAGTGGATTACTTACGGAGATGTACACAGCCGCAAAGGCTGCCAGAGTGGCATGCTGAGATGGGAAGGACTTCCTGTAAAGAGAGACAGACCGGCTTGTTAGATCATTAGATCTTTTTCACACTGAGCACATTTGAGGTACTGTATCATGCTAAAGGACAGATGGGAACGGAAAGCCACAGATGATCACGTCCACAGTGCCACAATTCATATAGTGTGGCAAACAGAATCAGGGCTTTTGATTTCCAAGAATGTTCTCATTAAACCAAGAGATATGTCTGGATATGCATGTCTGCTTGATATTCTGGAGAGACATTTCAATACACATCACAGTAGTGTAAGCCTTCGGGGACACTCTCACCACACTGACCCTCTTTGCGTCTAATTTTTACGTTATAAAAAATGTGGCTATTGAGAGTGCATAAAATGAGTGGAAGATTGAAAAGCAGAGCTGTGCAAATGGATGTGAGTGGGTGTGCTGGAATGGGCAGTCATGTTGTGAGTGAAGCATCAAGACTCAACCCTGTGTGGGTTTTATAGGAACTCCATGTGCCAGAGGACAGCGCCACATTCATTCTGCTGCCTTCACATTTATCTACACTGTTTACACCAATGATTTTATACAAATCAATTGATCCATTTAGACCTTTACTGTAAGTAGTGTTGTTGCGCAGCAGGTCCAATTAAATTTCGTCAGCCACAATATGTTTAATCATCTTTGCTTGGTTATATTGTTAATCACCCACACTTCATTATCAGAGTTTCTGAGCCAGTTTTTCATAAGGTCAGTCTTGCATTATTGCATGACAAGTATTTTAAATGCAGTTGCTTGAGGAAAAATCTTGAAATGGGACAAAAATCTTGTCAATTTGAACTCAAGCAGGAGTGACCTAAAATGCCTTTAAGAATAAGATTATCCTGGTTGGAGGCTAATCTCAGTCCATTGAGATAAAAAAAAAAAAAACACTTAAAAAGACCAGATTAAATCAAAATAATGGACCCTATTTACTTTCTAAACCCATGCTCACAGTCTTCTTGTGATATATAGCTGTGACTCGTTCTTACAAAGGAAACAGGAACTTGCTCTGCCTCTAAAACGGCCTTCCTCTGTCCCTGACATCATTTTGACCACACAGGCTATTGGATAATGTTAGCCAATAGCCAAATAGCTATATACACACTGTTTTAGCAAACTCACATTCAGTCTGTTTCAATTTTGATTTAGAACACCTACTTTCCATTAGGGATCGACCGATATGGATTTTTTAGTGCCGATACCGATACCGATTTTTTTCCCATCAGCCTTAGCCGATGACTGATACGGGCTGCCGATTTTCTTGAGCCGATATTTGGAGCCGATACATTTTGCTCCCTCAATTTACATCATAAAAATGACATGATGTTAACAAATGTTACAGGTCTCAATTTAATAAAAGTAACATTTATTTAACGTAAAAAAAATCAATATTTAACAAATAGTAAAAACATGTGAGGTAGAACAAGAACAAGTAGATAAACAATATTTAACAAATATTAAAAACATGAGGTAGAACAAAAAAAGTTCACTGCTGAAAATAAATATTTAAGCATAAATAAAATAATTACACTATTGCACACAGTAGCAGCCAGCATAATAAAGTGCACACTGTACTTCATTTTAAAAGTAACAAACTATTTACTGCCATGGTTTAAATTTTTCTACATAAAATAAAATGAGCATGTCTAGTCTCTAATATCACTGCGATGGCGAGGGAGACACACACCACACGAGTCCAAACCTCAGCCAGGTGGTCGGTGAATAAATCTCCCACAAAAAGCACGGAACAACGTTGGTATTACTTAATCCTATGACCAGTGTTCGTAACAGCTACCGTACGCATACTAGGGCTGTCAAAATGGCTCAAATGGCGTTTGTATATTCCCTCTAAAAAACATATTTGAACATATCGTCGTGCATTTGGTCAATGACGCGCATTACGTCAATAACAGGACAAATTAATACAAAGAGACATAACTACTAGTATTAAGTAGCTTATTTGAGTTTAAACATATTTGACAACGTATTACTACAAAAAAACCGAGTAAATCAACTAATGGCCAAGACCGCAGAGCTCACTCTGGCTCGCCCGGACTCGCAGGCGCACTCTCTCTCTCTCTCTCGCACTCACCCTCACGCTCTCCGCGCATACCGGGTTAAATGAACAACAACAAACAAATGTTGAGTGCTGATCAAGAGTTTTGTGCAAGCAATTTAAGGTATATAGCAGGCTTCATTCAGTGATTGAAACAAATACATTAATTGAAGTTTCACAGTACATAGAACCGACACTGAGCGCTCCGAGCGAGCTGTGCTGTGGTAACGTTAGTCTGCTACCGCGGGCGTGTTTTTCCACATTCGAATATTAATTTTCACCTTCAAAATTCAGTTTTTTTAAACTATTCGAATATATATTCGTATTTAGAATATTCATTGACAGCCCTAATGCATACTGAACGGATAGCCTACAGCAATTTGCAGCTCCCTAAAAAATACAATGGCAAGCAAGCAGTTTTATAGACTACCCAGATAGCAAAAAATATCGGCACGGCTTCTTTTTGCCGCCGGCCCCAAACTGTCGGCTATAGGTGCGCCCCGCTGGCGGAGATGAAACGTTTGCCGCCGAATACGTCACTCCCATTTCTTGCGAGATGCCGCCGGCGAACAGCCGCCGGGCCGCCGACTTCATTCTCTCTGGCGGTTGCCGCCGTCTAAATGAACCGCGGCCGGCTGGCGGCAAGCCGCATTGAAATCGACCAGCCATGTCATTGGCATGAGTGGAACTGACAGCATTTTAACTTTCACATTTAAAGCGATTATAATTATTATGTGAATTATATCAAATTTTGTTATTGTTGTTGCTCCAAAGTCATTAGGGTTTATAACAGATTTGACTCAGTCTGATTCCATGATAAGGTTTAGGAAAATACATTTAAATTACGTTGAAACTCTGAAGCGATTCAGTGATAGGCCTATGTAAAATATATAGAATTATTTTATTCACTTAAGGTGACAATTCTTTACATTTCTTTGATTTATGCACAATTGAGATGCACAAATAGTCCAAAAAGAATTCCTTTTGTAAAACTTACTTGGCAATAAATATCTTTCTGATTCTGATTAGGTTTTAAAATAAATATTTCATTCATGGTATGAACAATTTAGCAGAATAAATGGATGAAGTTAGACTTTTCACCAATGCCTAAAATCAGTGAACAGTGAAAGACATCTGCAACTTGGCCAAAAGCTTGGGTATGCTTTAGATTTTTTTTATTAATTTGCAACCATGGTAATATTTATAATAAACATGAAAATCCCTGTTTTGACCTGAAAGATAAAGTGAAATATTTAGAAATATTTTGTCTCTCTGTCACCCCAGGAAATTTCGTTTATGTCTTTCATTTTTTTACAAGCTCGATTTTTTTATTTTTATTTTACCTTTTACAGGTAAGGGATTAATTTGCAATTGCGAGTTTTGCAATCTGTACAAATGTTTAAGAAAGTATTAAAGCACAAACAGAGAAGTACCTCCACCGGCCGAGAGGGACAGTACCTAAAAAACGGAAGCAGATTTACCAACACAACAGTGGCCACTCGTCACACGATTTCAGTATTTGGAGAGGATATCCTATCTAGTCATTGACTACGATCTTTAAAGTAAGTACATTTTTCCTTTTTGTGTAACGCAATATTATGTTCATTTTTAAAATTTTTAGTTCAGCTTTTTCAAATATGTTCTTGCCTTACTAGTCAAGCTAGTAAGTTAGCCTTGTTTACAAAGTTTTCGTCATGTTTCTGACATAGCTAACGTTAGTTAGGCTAACGTTACTTAGTTTCTTCCTGGCGTTAGTTTTTTCTTTTCTTCTTTTAACTATATTTACGTATGTTTATGCAAGTGTGAGTACTACAGTATGTGGTTTAAGATAGTATTGGTCAGTCGAATAATTAACTAACTTACGTAACCAAATCCTGAAGGACAATTCTCCCGCCCACGTGGGAATGGTAACGTTAGCAAAATCTTTACAACAAGAAAGACTGATCAGTATAACTTGTGTTGTTTTCTAACTAAACATAATGATGTTTTGTTTGATTCGACAACCATGCTGCTAGTCTAGATTAACTTACAGTGTTAGCTAACACATGCTGCTTCGCCTTTTTTACTCACTGAATTCAAGCATGTTCGACATGTTGAAATGTATCTAGCTACAGTAGATCGCCAAAGCTTTACATCTAGAAAGAAAGCTTTACATCTAGAAAGTTTAACTTTTGGTGTTTTCTTACAAAAATAACGATGTATGTGTGTGTGTATATATATATATATGTATATATGTGTGTATATGTATATATGTGTGTAAATGTATATGATTGTGTTTGTCTGAACATGGTTTTCTGTTGATCCACTTGTGAAAATGACTCGTTTTTTGAAGGGGTGAGCATTTTAATGTTATTGATTTTGCCTGGAAATTAATCAAAGTATAATTTATGCAAAATGTTCTTCTATTTTAGATGGTTCACATTGTTCAGTTTATCAACGAGGAGGATCTGCCATTTGCAGTGGTTCCGCAAGAGTGGCTCAGCGAGAGCATGTGCCATTGGCCCCCATTTAACCTCAGCAAAAAGACGAAGGCAACAATTTAGCCATCCTCTGCACACCTCCACACAGCACCTGGGAGAAACATCATTTTAAGTTCATGAAGGGAGCAGGTAAATGGGTCTGACTTGTGTATTTGATTTTCCTGTATTTCATCTGTGTAATTTATTTTCTGTTTATTGTGGATAACTGACTCTTTCATTCATTATTCCCTACTCTAGAATCTTGGAAGTCTCAAGAAAAAAAACTCTAGAAAGATGCATCGATTCCAGAAAACCAGGAAAATGCTGAACTGGTATGTAAAATCTATTGCTGTTATGCTGGATTTGTGATCCTGCCACTAAACTATACCATTTGTTAGATTTTCAAATTTCTGTTTCCTCTTTCTCGCAACCAGGTTTCTCCCCAGTAATCCAGACTCCACTTCACAGAGCCAAGAGTTTGAGTACAAGTAAGTGATGTTATTTGTGAAGTTTTTTTGTCTTGGAAACTATTGCTTCTATTTGAAGTCGGCATGAACCGGAAGTTACAAACGACTTTTCTCCAGTGTTGTGACGTATTTAAAAATGAAACGGTATATTGAACGGAGGGCAGGGTTTTACTCTAGCGCTCCTGTTCTCCATCTCTGCTCATAGCACGGTTTGAGGGGAGTTGCCACGCCCTCGCGCCATAGCACATGACCGGAAGAGAAGAGAAGTCGTTTCGAGGGGGGAGGGAAGGGTAACGTATTTGATTAAAGATTATAAGGCTACATGAATTTTAAAAGAATAATGAAGTGCACAGATAAATCATTTATAATAAACACTACAATATTACATATAAAAATACGAATTGTAAAATCTTACTTCAAGAGCAGGTGAAGCAAGTTCAACAAACAATGTTGAAGACGTTTGCTTGCACTGAGCAATTAGGTACAACTTGCAAACAGCACCTGTGGTTGTCGGTTTAATTCCCACTGGGGCTACCTGTACATGTAGTAGACCTAGATATAAAGTAAAATTTAAGATTGTATACTGCATATATTACAGTCTGAATCCTTAGCCTTTCACATTTTTTATTTATTTATGAGAAGCTTCAGAGAAATGTAATTTGTAACACTTTTTTGGATTTTCAGCTTGGTGTTGGGGATAAAGCATGTTTTAGAGACATGTTCCTGAAGACCATTGTTCAAAGTAAGTTGGATTTTTTTTTTTTGATTTAATTAGATGTGTATGTCCTATTGTCCTCATGCAATTCAAATTAAATGACAGATCTGTATTTTCTATATTAGCCATCCGGAAGGACCCGGCAACCCAGGATCCACTGATGAGGCGGTCCAGGTTAACGTTACGCGTTACCTGAAAGGAGCATCTGACCGTGAAGGCAGAAAAAGGCGCCGCACAGCTGAGAGGGACCCACAGCCGACCACTTAAAACTATACTGACTACTGACACCCCAGAATCACTGACAACTGGAATCCTTTCTTTATCTTGCAGTCAGTAGAATCAAGACCCCTAAAGAAGTCAGAAGTGTCAGACTACACTCACTCACTGTGGAAATTACTTTCTTTTTTTCTTTTTCAAATAAAGCTTGTAAATCCTTGTGCCACAGGTCAGCATTGCCGTTATAATGGCCTATTCTACTCCAGAGCTTTACTATAAATTACTACCACTTATCATATTGTTAGAAATGGCTTGTAAATGTAGTTATACTTTTATTTATTTGGTATCTTGCACATTATTTGGTATCAAATATCCTCTTTACTTGTCATAATGTTTACTGGTAATTTGTTACCCTAGAGCTGTCCTTTTTATATGAAAACTTATTGTAAGTGTTGTAATTGCAGCCTTTTGAATCCAAAATTGAATTGGAAACCTGCATGTTAGTATATTGATTTATTTATTTTTCTGTTATGTTTCAGTGATCTGAAACATCTTGTTTAAATGACAGTTACTGTACTTTGAAACGTGGAATAAAAATGCCAATTGTAAATTTGTCTGGTTTGAGCAATCATTATTCTTGATAAACTGCATGCTATAAATAAAAAATATATATATATATATATATATCTAGCCAGAATAAGCGGCGGCAGAGCGCTCGAAAATAGCGTTTGCCTCCGGCGGGCCGCGGAAGGACGGCCTTCAATATAAAGCGCGGCGGAACGGCGGTTGGCCCGCGGGCCGGCCGCTTAACGAAGGCGGTAGGAAGGCGGCTGCCGCTTTTAAAAAGCGGCTGCCGCCGGCGGTGCGCCGTCCAACGTGTTTGCGATGTCGCCATTCTGACGCTCCTACTGCCGCCGGAGAACCGACGGTGGTCCGCCGACTCATTGCTATCTGGGTAGTCATTCGCGTTTTCCATTTGGACCCACAAACTTGCTTAGCTATATAGTTGCAACCACATAACAGTTATAGAGCAACATGTTTCCATTTTCAAAGTGTTTGACAATATTTCAGCAGTCAAACAGTTAAAAGATGCTTTGAAAGTTTAAAAGTTACCGTTATCTTGAAGCGCAGGTTGCACTCTGCTAGTGGGGGAGGGACAGTGCAGGGTCTGCACGTGAACTGCAGCGTCTCCAGCAGCACAGAGCTGCCTGTGGACGCCTGTCTATAAATAATGCCGGGAAAAAACTATTGGCGAACGCAGCAGCCGCGTATCGGCCGATTCCGATACACGTAAAAACCGCAAATATCGGCCCGATATATCGGCTGGCCGATATATCGGTCGATCACTACTTTCCATTACCTAAATGATTCCCGATGGATAAAATTATGTTTGCCATTAATTTTTTCCTTGTTAAATTTCCTGTTTCACTTGGAAATGCATCACAATATGGAAGCAAAAAGGGTTGCAAACAACATTTCATGTTGACTTTAAAATCCTAGGTTTTTTGCAGACCTTTATTGAGCATGATTATGCATTGGGTCGACAAACTACAATATGACACATATACCGCTCTCTGACCTGCCGGCGTTGATGGCAGCTGGATCAGGCCCAGAGCAGATGTCATCCACAATGAAAGAGTTCTCATCACAGGAAGTGTTGAGGCTGGTGTAGTTGGGCTTGCACACAGTAAGGAAATAGGGGGCGTGATATCCTGTAGCCAGCTGGATAATATCTGTGATGAGTGCTGTGACACACAGGCCAAACACGTGGACCCCTGCAAATGAGACACACAGACAGAGAGACACACACACACACACGTGCATGCACATGCACACACACATTTTTCAAATACTAGATTTCATAAGCAGCAAGTAGAGTTCATAAACTTTTAATAAAATAGATGGAGCTTTCATTATTACTAGCAAACTAAATTTAGTACACAACTATAAAAAAGACAGAATGAGTCAAGATCAAGAGTGTATTATTCCAAACAATAGCTATATGGCTTAAAGGGCAGAAAAATATACACCCACCCACAAACCTCACAGCCCGTCGGATGTAAGAGTTGAAATTGCAGCCAGCTGCATTTATGTTAGCCTCTGTTTTGATGCTGATATTTCTTCTGGCCAAGCAGCAGTACAGGATCCCTTCCCCAATCATAATCTGTGGGAAGATGGTCATCTGTGTTTACCCAAACATACAGCACTGTCATAAAACTCCCATCCCTCCTCTAGTGGCTTCCAGGGGTCATTTCTAATAAAATCACTGACACGTCAACCCCATTACTGTAATTAAAGTAATAACTCTCATCCATTCATTCATAGCCATATGAGGGGGATTTCATCCAAAACTGTAAAAAACGATAAGGGGAAGTCGTTCGGGTATCTTGTAAGTCGTTCGGGCCTCCATTAATGCAATGACTAAAATGTTAATTCCATGTAAATGAAAAGCATAAACCCATAGATTTATATGTAAATGCTTCTGCTGTGAATGACGAGATAGAGAGTGAAAGAGAAGAACAAGTGATCATACCCCCCTGAGATCACACTTGCCACACACCTACAGTCAAGTGCAGCACTCGAGTGTAGCAGGCACTACCATAACAGCTGGAGCTACCAGCAGGACACACATTCACATGCTGCCTGCTAGCACAGGCTCAGCGACATCATACCATACAGTACTGAGGCACAAAACTCAGCTGGGTGATTTAACATCAAGAGAGTGTTGTTGAGTGATTAGACATGGAGCAAAAGTCAAAATTATAACTTAAATATTTGTGCTGAGGTGGAGATTTTAAGGGTGCTCAGACTGATCGGCTAACGATTGCTATCGGCCGATAAACTCAATCTGCGATCTCTCAATTTGCCGATCTCAGAAACCAATCTCATGCTGAGGACACATAAAGATGAATACCTTCTTAATCTCTGCCGTCTCAAAACACATGTATATATATATACATTCACCTAAAGGATTATTAGGAACACCTGTTGAATTTCTCATTAATGCAATTATCTAATTAACCAATCACATGGCAGTTGCTTCAATGCATTTAGGGGTGTGGTCCTGGTCAAGACAATCTCCTGAACTCCAAACTGAATGTCAGAATGGGAAAGAAAGGTGATTTAAGCAATTTTGAGCGTGGCATGGTTGTTGGTGCCAGACGGGCCGGTCTGAGTATTTCACAATCTGCTCAGTTACTGGGATTTTCACGCACAACCATTTCTAGGGTTTACAAAGAATGGTGTGAAAAGGGAAAAACATCCAGTATGCGGCAGTCCTGTGGGCGAAAATGCCTTGTTGATGCTAGAGGTCAGAGGAGAATGGGCCGACTGATTCAAGCTGATAGAAGAGCAACTTTGACTGAAATAACCACTCGTTACAACCGAGGTATGCAGCAAAGCATTTGTGAAGCCACAACACGCACAACCTTGAGGCGGATGGGCTACAACAGCAGAAGACCCCACCGGGTACCACTCATCTCCACTACAAATAGGAAAAAGAGGCTACAATTTGCAAGAGCTCACCAAAATCGGACAGTTAAAGACTGGAAAAATGTTGCCTGGTCTGATGAGTCTCGATTTCTGTTGAGACATTCAGATGGTAAAGTCAGAATTTGGCGTAAACAGAATGAGAACATGGATCCATCATGCCTTGTTACCACTGTGCAGGCTGGTGGTGGTGGTGTAATGGTGTGTGGGATGTTTTCTTGGCACACTTTAGGCCCCTTAGTGCCAATTGGGCATCGTTTAAATGCCACGGCCTACCTGAGCATCGTTTCTGACCATGTCCATCCCTTTATGGCCACCATGTACCCATCCTCTGATGGCTACATCCAGCAGGATAATGCACCATGTCACAAAGCTTGAATCATTTCAAATTGGTTTCTTGAACATGACAATGAGCTCACTGTACTAAAATGGCCCCCACAGTCACCAGATCTCAACCCAATAGAGCATCTTTGGGATGTGGTGGAACGGGAGCTTCGTGCCCTGGATGTGCATCCCACAAATCTCCATCAACTGCAAGATGCTATCCTATCAATATGGCCAACATTTCTAAATAATGCTTCCAGCACCTTGTTGAATCAATGCCACGTAGAATTAAGGCAGTTCTGAAGGCGAAAGGGGGTCAAAAACAGTATTAGTATGGTGTTCCTAATAATCCTTTAGGTGAGTGTATATATATATATATATATATATATATATATATTTTTTTTTAGAAAATGATAGATCGTTTCGCTAGATAAGACCCTTATTCCTCGACTGGGATCGTGTAGAGCCCCTTGAAGCTGCAATGAAACTGCAATTTGGACCATCAAACCGTTGTACCCCATTGAAGTCCACTATATGGAGAAAAATCCTGGAATGTTTTCCTCAAAAACCTTAACATCTTGGATGACGTGCGGGTGAGTAAATTATCAGGACATTTTAATTCTGAAGTGAACTAATCCTTTAAAGTGAAAGCAGCCCAAATACCTGTTGCTGTCTGTGTTATTAATGGTAATCATCCAACAAAAGACAAAGAGAAAATCGCTCACTGTTCTTGAATGAATAACTTTTGTAACTTTAATTGTAAGGATTAATCTGTATTTAATTAATTCAGGGAAGACTAGATTATGCCAGAATTCAGGCCTTGAATTTATGTCTGTAAGATCCTGATTGGAACATCCCTATAAATAATGCTACATGATAAAAATAAGGTTTTTATATAGACCATGAGCGGTATCGGTAATCGTTATTGGTAATCGGTTGATCGTTTATCTGTGATCAGCCCCAAAAATTCTGATCAGAGCATCCTTAGGAGATTTGTACTCATGCTTCATAGCAGACCCAAGTCTCCTTTCATTTACAGTGGCTGACAAATGCATAAGGCACAGGATAACCAACAGTGATAGCACTTAAAAGAGCATAGCCGCCTTGCAAAATTAATTAGGCCAGTATGGTGGAGCACCTAATGTGATGAAAACACCCAAGCGACATGCTGGGGAGTTGATGAAACAAATATGTCATTAAACATTAAATTAATCTGTTCTCTGATGAATATAGGTGGAACGAGGCAATTTTTTAACATGATGTTGATGAGACCAACAGTGGAATAACAAACTTTGAAAAAGCCATTGTGAATACATAAGCAGCTGGGACAATGCCATAAAGCTATCTTTATGGCTCGGATCTATTACATTTATTATCTATTATATTGCTAGTTGTGTCTAACCACATGAGAAGTGTTTAAAGTTCTGCAAACTGTGTGATTCAATCAATAAAGTGGTTTGTACACTTGTAACTTTGGTTTTGCAAATGGATTTTAGTGTTTTAGCAATTCAGAAATACTGTAATAAAAAACAACAACATTAAAATTCAATTCACATATTTCAATTCATCATGAAGGTAAATTAATTCATTAATAATTAGCGTAGCTCTCAATAGAGGAACAGAAATCTCTCAGATTTCATTAAAAAGATATTAATTTCTGTTCCGAAGATGAATAAAAGTCTTACGGGTTTGGAAGGACGTGAGGGTGAGTAATTAATGAGGGAATTTTCATTTTTGGGTGAACTAACCCTTTAACTCCATAAACTCGATCACTTTATGAGCCAAACCCAAACAACAAGTATGATTTCAAAAGACTATAACCGTTATCACAAACCGTATGTAACAGTGTGACGACCTGTGCCTTTAATGGGGTTTTCCCCAGTATTGGATGGTAATGGGATGACATTTGTGTGTCAAATTAACACGTTAATTTCAGCCTTCACCAAGCAGTCGATGTTCAGAAATATGCTTCCTTTACAAACTATTATTAAACTATTATTAAACTATCAAACTATTATTAATATTTTAATTTAATTTAAACACTGAGCTTATGGTAAAATTATGCACAATACTCGCAATCAAGAGCTGAAATTCAGGCCCTGCAAAGATTGATACTTGGTGTCTGTGTATCAATAAAATATTCCAATGCAAAACATTGTGATACTATGCATGAGGTATTGATTTTTTCACCCTATCTTTACTGTACCTTTTGATAAATTTAATGTATCCTTGCTGAATAAAAGGATTAATTTCTTTAAAAAAAATCTTACCGGCCCAAAACTTTTAAATGGTAGTATGACTCTCAAAAGCTACACTTTCCAAACATTTCCAAACTTCTAACTTTTGAAAGATTGAAAGGAAATGTGATAATTAGCTATTGGAGACATTTCTATCGAGTTGCCTTTGCAGTGACACTCTTGTAAACCTCAACATGTACAGATGGTGAAAAGCAATTTAGGACAATCTATTAGACTCATGAGTTCATCACCCAGGGTCTTGATAATACACTCACAACATGCCTGGAGAGGCTTAGAGCCTTGTCGCCCAGCTAATGCTCGAAATTCATGCTGGGTAGGCGGTAGTCAAAACTTCAATGACAGTTTGGGGAAAAGACAACATGCAAAAGAAACAGGCAAAGAGCATAAAGAAAGAGATAGAGAAAGAAAGAAAGAAAGAAAGAGATAGAGAAAGAAAGAAAGAAAGAAAGAAAGAGAGAGAGAGAGAGAGAGAGAGAGAGAGAGAGAGAGAGAGAGAGAGAGAGAGAGAGAGAGAGAGAGAGAGAGAGAGAGAGAGAGAGAGAGAGAGAGAGAGAGAGAGAGAGACGAATATATGATAACAACACGAGGTGAAAGCCGAGAAACTTATACTTAAAAGTAGGGTAGGCAATGTTTTTCATAAACACTTTTTGTTATACTGGTTGAGACTCTCTTCACATCCTTATAATCAATAATAGAAGTGGGTTAAATATTTTAAAAAATTACATATATATTCTGTGGAAGTCTCAGGTCTCAAATGAAGTCTCAAATGTTCATCCAGTCATTGCATTCGGTCCTGCTTGTCAACATATGTATTTCTAAACCTCCGTGCATATACACTCATCAGTGTGTTCCGTAAGGCTATGCAGAGTTGTAGACAGACTGTCATAAGATGGCAACCCCTGACGCTCTAACCGGAGCTGTGCATGTCCTCAGACTCAGATTTATGTGCTTCTATGGCAACACTATCAATGCCAAAATGAACCTGCAGCAGTCAGGTGGTACAAGTCAGAGCCCCTTACGAAAAAGAAGTTTATTCAAGTGTGCTATAAGTATACTTCTTTTAAACTAAAAAATAAGAAAGTATACTTTCAGTCTACTTTTTATGTACTTCTAAGAAATATACTTTATGTACTTCTCAGAAATATACTTCAATTTGCACTTAGTATACTTGACTTGAAAAGTCTAAGTATATTTGGCCTATACTTGTTGATGGAGATATACTTAAAAGTATAATTAAGTATTCTAAGCATTCTTGGCTTGTAGGCTACTTGTGTTTACTATGTTGATTGAGTAGCTTATTAAATACTTTTTTTAAAACATACACACTGTCTTATACACTAACATGTTCAAGTGTATATAGCAACAAGCTTTCGAGAGTAAATAAAATAAGCATGGAACTGAACCTGATCTTGTACACGATAATAATTACCCTTACGAACAATAAGTTTATTCAAGTGTTCTATTAGTAAACTTCTTTTCAACTAAAAATAAGAAAGCATACTTTCAGTCTACATTTTATATACTTCTCAAAAATATACTTAAAATTACACTTAAGTGTACTTGACTTATACTGAGGGAAAATTCCAAATATATTTGTCCTGTAGGCTACTTGCACTCAATCTTTTGATCGAGATATACTTAAAAGTATAATTAAGTATTCAAAGTATACCGGCTTGTACTTGTGTTAACTCTTTTGATCGAGTAGCCTATTAAATATACTTTTTTACATAGTTTTTCATATACAGTCTTATGAAACTTACATTGTTTGAAAATATTGATTAAAATATTGATATAAAACAGATATGTTTCTAATTCTGCGTATCTGAATTTTTGTGTAGGCTAATCCTCTGGCAGTGTACATAAGAATTAACTTTAATTCTACTTTACTCTTTCCCCACCATTGACTGAATTTTCCAGCTATCCATGTTTTCACTTGTTATACGGTAGGGGCACTATGACATCTTCTAGTGCAGAATCTCCGGATTAAAAACACAGGAGAAGAAGAAGCTGAAACAAGTGAAACAAGTGAAAGAAGATTTCTCACGTAAACTTAACGTGATCATCAAACATTAAACAGCGTGTAAATCAAAACTGCTTAATGTTAACAAATTAAATGAAGCGTAACCATGAAGAGAAAACGACTGTGAAGCTTTGGGGGGTGTTGGACTCGATCTACTCCATCTGTGTTTTGATCATCGTTCTGAATCTGATCAAGGCGTAGTCTTTGACAAAAATTAGATTTTCTCAACTTTTTTGTTTAAAATGTTTCCTTTCTTTATGAAACTTACCAGCATTCAAGTGTTGATAAAAAAGCACGCATGATGCTAATAAAATGTTTTTTTTTTTTTTTTTTAATTAAAGTACAAAAATAACAAAATTAAATTAAAGTATAAAAAAATAACATGTCAACAGTAGTATAGGCCTACTGCAAGTGCAAATATATAAATAGTAAACTATAAGTATAATGTTAAGTTCACTTAAAGAAAACTTTCAGTAAACTACTAGTTTAGTAGTTTTATACAATAAGTTTTCTTTAAGTGAACTAAGTTTACCAATTATATATTATTTTTGCTCTTTTAGTGTACTTTCATAAACTAAACATTTTCTACAAATATTAAAAAAGTAAACTACTAGTACCCATAAGTTCACTTGCAGTACAAATGAGAAATTTAATTATGAACTAGTTGTGCACTTAAAGTTTACTACTGTTACACTTATAGTACACTTAAACATATACTTTTATATACTAAAAGTGGGCCAATTTAGTCCCAAGCGGTCTTAAAATAGTACACTTACAAGTTTACTACTAGTACATATTGACATTAGTATAGTTACTACATAATGTATACTTAAAAATATACTTGAACATTACTTAAGTATACTTCATGAAATGATCTTGAAGTATACTTCTTTTTCGTAAGGGGCTCTGTAAGTGGTTTATATTTATTATTATTGTAATGTTATGTGCTTTGAGAAATTAGATAATTTAATGCCATCTCTCCTTATGCTTTGCTACGGAGCCCCGCACATGACATGCAAGAACAAAAAGTAAATCGTGCACACGATTTAGCCTGCTATTTTTTTCCTCCATATCATGTGAGGGGTTCCGTACTTTGCAGACTCTGCTGTGTGCATTCATGTGTTTTGAAGAAAGCGTGGCTTTGGAGAGCACTTTGAAGGGACGGTGGGATCTTATGCTTTCAAAGCTAGCTTGCTATTGCTAGCCTCATGAGAAAGTCCCTCCCCCTAATGCCGGGTACACACTTAACGACTAGCTGAAACATTCTAAGACAGAACTGAACACACTTACAGACTATTTCCAATGACTAGAGCAGATATAAAACACAGACTGAACACAACTGTCTCTGACTCTGACGTTTGGGCACGATCAGATGTAACAAATTACATTCATAATCGGCCTTACAATCGTAAAGTGTGTCCCCGGCTTTATGTCACTTGCAAAAGACAAGGAAGCTGCAAATCATTGTTCATGGCTAAGACGAGACTAAAGCCATCAAGCAATTTCATAGGCCTTTTGACACGAAAAACATGCAAAGCTAGCAACAATTTACAACCAAATACAGCTAAAAATCATCTGCCACATTCAACTTCAGGTGACTACATAGAAATTGTCATATTGTCATATGTCATATTATGAGTCATATACCATCAAAAACAGACAACTTAGTATTCACTTTAATATTCATCCTTGCTCATCGAAACTGAGATCAAACACTAAGCCTGCATGAATAAGTAAGAGTGCCCTCTAAACTAAATAAGAGCAAGAGTGGCACTATGGCATTTACCGTTGCTGCCGGCCCGGCGAAAGCCAGACTGAAGAGCATGAGGAAGGGGATGACCTCCTTTGTGGGCTCAATGTAAGGCATGCTGAGACTCCGGTCATTGCAGCTGTAGCCTGAACGCACTGGTTTAAAAATGTCTGTCAACTCCAAGAAGTACAAGCTGACCACTGAGGACACCAGAATCGGGAGCTGAAGAGATAAAACAGAAGGAATATGATAAATATGCAAGATGAGAAATGAACAACAATAAAATGATGCTAAATTTATCAAATGCACAGTCCCATAGACTCATCCAGGCTTGAAAACCGTTGCAAACGTGATAGAAAGTAATTATTCCATTGACAAGGTAATCAGCACAATTATAGCACAATGGAGGCACTGCGTCTGATCATGTGACTTTTGAACAGCATTTTGCCACGGTTTCATGCTTAGGATTTCAGTGATAACAGATTAAGCTTTCGATCCGCTGTTATCCTTTTAAGTCGCAATCCATAAAAGTTGTTCTCATTCATCAAAAACACTGTTGGTGTTGAAGCAGGAAATGCATTGGGAGATCCTTGCTTCTAAAAACCTGGCTATGTAGATCAGCGTTACGTTGGTAAACGAGCTTCATACTCTGATACATGTAATGAGGGTTTGGATGAAACTATGCTGGAGTTATATCCCTTAAGGCTTTTCACACTCTTCAACGATACCAGGTTCATGCTAAGGTTAGACAGAAGATGGGTGATTACGGCAGAATGAAGGTTATTCTCAGGTGAATATGCATGTAACATCTTTAGATATCGTAGAATTACTGTTGTCATTGACACGGTTCACCCAGCAGTATCTCATTGAACAAGGATCAGCTGGAAATGTCATAGCAGCAATGTGCTCCAATGAGGAAATATATTGCGCTGTGCTATGCAAAGTAGAAATGTGCCACGTACTGAATAATTACGAAACTTGAACGGACAGCGTGAAGATCAAAGGTGGGGGTAGGGGGGTTTAATTACTGTAATCAACCCCCTTCTAAAAAGGGGAGAGCATCTGCAGAAAAAGCCCCTGCCTGTGGTCTAAACTCCGATTGATGCTACATTTTACAGCACAGATACTAACAACCTCTATGATACTGTACTGGATCGATTAGCAGTTACTCTTACCAGTCATAACCATGACTAATTCTGTACTTTGACTGTTAAACTGTGACTTGCAATTAAAAGTGTTTTAAACTTAAAACATTTAGTTAATATTTTCTACAAGTTACTAAAACTCAACTTATAATGCACACCAGAACAAAACTTTGTTGTAATTCATCAAAACTTGTCATGTGTTATGACAATAATGCAACAACTGAAATTAAATTTTAAAACAATTTACTTTTTAAACAACAATTGTTGCTGCTTGCAACAATTATAAAAATGTTCAAGAGTGCACATGCATGTCTAATTTTAGCTGATTATATTATCAGCTATTTATTGTTTATCGTCCAGAAATAATCTGCTTATCGGTATCGGCCATTGATATTGGTATCAGCACATCTGTGTCGAAAACCCCAAATAAAATCATATTTTGATATTAATGTCGCATACAAAACACAGCGTTTTATTCCAAACAGCATTGACTGGGTTAAAAAACTAGGGCTGAGCAAATGAACAAGAACCAATTTGGTATTTACATCATTATAAGTAATTGTGGAACCTTTTTGTAATAATGCGGGCATGTACTGAAGAAGGCTGACATGGTAAATTACAACCTAAAGTGAGATCTGTCAGCACATTGTGTACATTAAATATGAAGTTTTCAGGAACTATCAAAATAACCTCTCTCTCTCTCTCTCTTTTGTGGGAGAAGAAGTTAAAGTTCACGGCCATATTGTAATTTATTTAGTAAACTGAAACATTAGTGAAACAGGGAAGTTAATTAGCCAAAATTAGTGAAGTGAAGCAGAATAAATGACTCTGTTTTTAATTCATTTTCCACTTAGGACCGAAACAAGGTCTCTGCATACAGCAAGGAAACTCTATAGAAGGCAACCAGGTCACACCTGGTGACATGATATTAATGTCAGTGCAGCCAGTGAGCTTTGATTCTGTCTGATCTGACAAAACAGTGACTATTCCAAGTTAACTGTTTACAGAAGCTTTTTACACTTGGTTGACATTGGATCTGGAGCATATCATATAATATTTCTCACTGCCAAAATGATAAAGATAATCTGTATAATATATATCTGTAAATATCATATTTTTATACCTTTATCAACAACATGAGTAAAGCATTATGTCAGTCATTAAGTTTTACAATCAGGCACTCACAAATTTTGTCTATGGGGAAAAAGGTTTTTATATGTATCTGACATCTTGTAGATCATCATACCCACATTCTCAAATGAAAATTAACTTTTAAAGCAGAATAGAAAGACAACATCAATCGTTCATGATCATGCTGTTTAATACATAACAGAATGTTTAATATTCTTCAATATTAAAAAATAGGGAATTCAGTACTGCAGCTTGACAAGTAAACAAGACAGATCAAAGACTGCCAGCATTATCTCCATGACACCAGGCATCAGCACTCATTTGTTTGTGATATCTAGGCCACGTCAGATTGGCCTTCATTTAATAACTGCCTATTTTCTAACCTCATTTATGCTCAATGGTGCCCTCTTAATTCAGTAACAGACAACATTATTTCTTAACAAGACTTAGGCTATTTTCAGAAGGTTTCCAGTTCTGTTTTATAAGCAATATGGATGATTCCCTTCACCTTGACTTTGAAGTAATACTTTACTAAGGCCATGTTGCTTATGCCAATGAATACTGCACCTTACAATCAGGAAAAGAGTGTTTTTGAATGGCTGACATCAAGAAGCAAGCCAAACTTGCTGCGCAAAAGCCAGCAAACAATTGTTCTATGTATTTCCCCCCACATAGCCAATCCCCTTCACATTAACATGACATACAACAAGTGCAATGCATTTTGTCCTTCTCATGACCATAACTGCATATGCCTATGTAAAGTTAACGAGCAGTCCTGCAGAATGAACACAGACTGTGGTTCCAATCCGCTTGATTGCTTTGATTTCGAACGTGACCATCGCGTGAAGGAAGACCATCATACCCTTAACTCTCGTCTATTAATCAGACATAATACATAAGAAACATCTCTGTCAATGCTACTAGACTCACTTACCTCCACGAAATAAAAGCACGGCAGCAAGGTAACGCTGTCTTTGGTCATCCTGCCTTTGAGTCTTTCCTTCGCAGACATGATAAACGGTACGTCCCTTTATAACGCGGTGCGTGAAGAGAAGAATAGTGAATTTGTCCCCTTGTGCAGTAAATGCGCTCCTTCAGGCTGTCGCTTTCTCCATCCCCAAGTGCGCCTTTACTGCGGATACAGACACACGGAAAGATGCTGTCTCAAACCTGGCAACATCATGCCTGAAACCATGACAACACAATCACCATCCCCTGAGGACGCGCCGATGGAGATCTTAACAGTGTCCAACAGCGATTAATGTTTCAAGCCAACACTCAAACCTTCTGATTAGACTAGAGGCAATATGCTGACCAGATGACGTCACAGGTGTGCTAAAAACCCATTTTCACCAGAAGCGCGCGCACGTGTATGTGAGAGATGGGGGCGTTCACGCTTGCTCACACTATCATGATTGTCAAATGGCTCAAATACGGCTCAGAGAGGACGTAAGCTGATTATATAGACTGTATAACTCTGTTATTATTTTCCCAGCCATAAATACACTGGAAGCATGAGGTAAAATACCTCATATCCACCGCTGGTCATATAGACATGAAAATTAAATGCAGTTTTTGGTAGGCTTTTTAAGTAGCTATCTGTAAATATTGCATTCAACATGAAACAATCCCTTAACGAATATTGCAGTGCGCCAAGGACTTTATTGCACTTACAATAAACATCTCAGACCTCATACAAACATGTCCTTCTGTCAAATATGCATAAAGTGATAATAAACAGCCTACATTATTTGAGAATCTGTCTGGAGTTCTACATATAGCCAACAATTGACTATTTTTTTATTCAGTATAACCCAGGGTTTTCTTAAATGTTCTCTTAAACTCATTCAGAGAGAAATGAGAAACAGCACAACTCCAACAAGAATCTACTTTTCTTTGAATTTTGTTTCAGTGGGCAAACACGCCATCTAGTGGATATTTCATAATGACAAGATGGATGAGTGGCGATTGCAAGCATTTTAAAATGTAGCCCACATCCAACTTTATTGCTTAAAGCAGAGTCAATTGGTTATGGTACTAATTAATCGTCTACATGTTAAACAGTTCACAAACTCTACATTATTGGCTAGTTTTACTTGCTGTCTACCTAATACCATCATGATTTTCTATGCCCCAACCCCAGTTTTAAGGCTGTTATGTTTCTATACGTTCATCTTAACATGTCACTGGAAAAGTTGCATATCAGCAAAACATTACAGTATATCCTGTTTTTAAATTTGAAATGAGTCACGTTGACGAGATGAACTTTCCAGTCATATTCAGTCAGTGACTATAAAAGTGATGTGAACATGATGGCAGTTGGGTGCCGTCATGTTCACATCACTACTACTACTACTATACTACTACTAGGCCGACTACTAGCTAGTCCTCTAAAATATAGCTGTAATTACCAAAGATAGTAAAAGAAGGTAATTACGGGAAATGTATGGTGGCCGAGAGAGATCAATGCGCTGCAACTGAAGAAAACACATTCAAATAGAAAAACGCCTGCAAATTAAGAAAACATCTTCATCAGTTTCACAACACATGTGTGCTCCAAATACTCACAACACAACCAAATACAGAAACGCGCTGCAAAAGTTCACAACGCAGCCACATACAGAAACGCGCTGAAAAAGTTCACAACCCAACCAAATACAGAAACGCGCTGAAAAAGTTCACAACCCAACCAAATACAGAAACGCGCTGAAAAAGTTCACAACCCAACCAAATACAGAAACGCGCTGAAAAAGTTCACAACCCAACCAAATACAGAAACGCGCTGAAAAAGTTCACAACCCAACCAAATACAGAAACGCGCTGCAAATAGCAGACCACAACGAAAAATTTTCCAGGGGACCCCAATAAGTGACGAACCCGGCTGGGATATGCTGCTCAATGTCTAATAATTTTTTTTTCTTTTTTTTTTTTCTTACAAAACATATAGATGACATGTTTATGACATTCAACTTTGTATACAATATACAAAATGTATTAACAATATGTCATCACAATACAAATGAGAATTTCGTCAACATCCCATTGCTCGCATCTGATGCTAAAGATTTTGTATCTGATTTGTTGTTGGAAAGAGCCCTTGGAATACAGTGGCAAAAGGATTTAGATTGTTTCAAGTTGCAGCAACAACCAGTGTATGATCTAGGATTCGTAGCGCCTATTCTGCTTAATGGAAAGAGAATTTTGCAGGAGATATGCAAGGTGGTACTGGATGGGATGATTCCTTGTCAAGGGAACTTCAGTTACGGTGGGAGCAGTGGAAACAAAATCTTTCTAAATTGCAAGAAATAAGCATACCAAGAACATATGCACCTATTACAATTTCAGGAAAAATGTCAAGGCTGAATTGCATCATTTCTCAGATGCTAGCACCCATGGCACACGGTCAGTGCTCCTACATGAGACTCCGCAATGAGTATGGGAATGTTTATGTGCTTTAGTTATGGAAAATCAAGAGTCTCGCCTTTGAAGGTCTTAATGTTTCCCAGACTAGAATTAACAGCTGCGGTGATTTCTGTTGAAATGAGCAATGTGCTTAAAAGAGAACTAGATTATGCTGAGGTTGAGGAATCATTCTGGGCAGATTCAAAAGTGGTATTGAGGTACATAAGGAATGAAGCTCGTAGGTTTCATACCTTCGTGGCAAATCGTGTACAAAGGATACAGCTTACCCCACAACAATGGAGGTATGTTCCTTCTAAAAAAAATCCTGCTGACCATGCCTCTAGAGGTCTAACTGTTCATGACTTGCTCTCATCAAACTGGTTCTCTGGCCCTTTGTGGGAGAAAGACTTACCGAAGCCAATAGAGACAAGTTCAGAACTCTCCTTGGAAGACCCAGAGGTAAAGATTGTTTAAGTTCTAAAAACATTTGGCGCTGACAATTTGAATTTGATTGATTGCTTGTCTAAGTTTTCTTCATAGTCACAAGCAGTTAAAGCTATTGCTCGACTTATGAGAAGTCAACAAAGATAAGTCAAGCCACCTACCTACTATATTAGAACGACAGAAAGCTGAACTGCATATCATTCAATTCTTGCAAAGTCATGTCAGCAAACATGAATTGAAGAGGTTGGAAAAGGGACTACCCAGCAAACACAGAACGTTGGCACAATGAATGGCCAAAAGGTTGCTATAACTACGTTATTGTGGTGAAGGTTTTTACAGCATTGTCACAATGTTGACATTGAACCACCGTTCAGGGCCATTGCTTAAGTTTGTGCCTATAGGGTGTCTGGACAACCACTGGACAACATGTACTCGTCACTGCCCTGAAGCGCGAATCAGCCTTTTAAATTTCAACCGCCCGTTGGCCGTCTCATTCTTCATCAAGCAAGGATACGTGAGTATTGCGTTTAATTAAGCCTACTTCAGTTAAACCAGAAAAGTAATTCAAACACAACCAACAACTTCCTTGATTTGTTCTGTCTAAGGGACATAATAACGTTAGCTGATCATAGAGTTTGCGATATTGTGTAAATTACAGTACCAGTGCATGCTATCATTAGCTAAATTTCTTTTAGTATTCAGATATCCTTTAATCCTTACCATTAGGAAAAGTGTTGAACATCTTCTGGTATGACAAATATTGTAACTTTATGCCAAAAGTTATAAGCCACAATGAAGCCAAAATGACTCGCACACCCGTTTATTTTTTCCTTTGATTTGTCTGCTATTTGTCTCATTCGTTTCTTTGCTAGATTTTCTCACGTCTGCTCATAGTTAGTCACTCCCTGTATAGTCCTGCCATGTGACGCTCCGATTTGCTCTGTATTCCGCCAACTTTACCTGTGCCTGCAGTGCCACCCTCTCTGGTTGTCTACCTGGTTTCGGACTCATGCATACTGGTTTCATGGGCTTGCATCTCTCCTGGATTTGTTGATGTTTTCTGGACTGATTCCGGTTACCGACCTTTATCGCCCGGCTTTCGACTACGCTCCCCTGTCTGCCATGTACAGAACCCGTTTTTGTACATTAAATGTTCTGATCTGCCTTTGCTTTTTATGTTTAACTGTTCATGACCTGCTGTCATCAAACTGGTTCTCTGGCCCTTTGTGGGAGAAAGACTTACCGAAGCCAATAGAGACAAGTTCAGAACTCTCCTTGGAAGACCCAGATGTAAAGATTGTTTAAGTTCTAAAAACATTTGGCGCTGACAATTTGAATTTGATTGATTGCTTGTCATAGTTTTCTTAATGGTCACAAGCAAGTGTTTCATCTCATTCTGAATTGTATCCTCTTGACTCATTCATATGTAGATGGGGTGCTTAAGGTGGGAGGTTGTAACATTTATGTCCAGTTAGTGTCACCTTCATGGACTTGTTTCCTTTGTTCTATTTTCCTTTTCCACAACCTTAAAAAAAGGTATTGGACCCTTTGTTCTGTAATTTATAGTAATATTTTCAGAATTACTAAGAAATCTAGTTTCAAATATAATTATTTTGAAGTGTTGGTGCTTAAAGGGGTCATATAATGCCATTTTTGTACAAGCTAGTATGATTCTTTAGGGTCTAAATTAAAAGTTTGTAATATACTTTAATTACAAATTCTCATTAGTATTGTAAGAAAACAGTTATTTTACTTGGTCAAAAACAGCTCTGTTTCCAGCACGCCGTTTCAGTGACTTTAAATGATAATGAGCTTTGCTCACCCCGCCCCTCTGTTCTGTGCGTACACCGTTTGTAACACAATAACACAATAACCATAACGCGTTGTTCAGTAAACGTGGGATTATGAATTATATTGAGAACATCATACATAGAAAACATGCCGTAATGTACTTAGACGCATTCATTGTGAAGCGTGCAGCTAGCGATTTGCAAAGATTAATATAAATATTAATATAAGTGTAACGAGGTTAAAATGGTTTTATTTCACAAGATTTTTCTGTTATTATACAGTTAAAGCTGTTCTACAATTGTTTATAAAAATATATTAAAAAGGGTCTGTAAGGTGGTGATGGTTCAACCTCCCCCCTCCTTCTTACAACAAAGTGGTTCGGGCCAGGCAGCTCTATCTACCGTATTGCTCTTTTATCGGTCTTTTCTGCCTTTCTCCCGAACTAAGAGGTATGCTGTGTTCCATGCTACAGATTAGCATTGGTTGAAAATAATTCACACACATAAATACACTAAGTTGTTTTTATTTATTTTGTTATTCACAAATGTAGGATCATAAATATACAATATGGATTGGTATATTTGAGAATTGTATTTTTGTTGGCAGTGTTACTGCGAGCTGAAGCTGGTGTGACGGCCTGTTTATTAAAAACATTCTTTATGCAGGTATGCATTGACGAATCATACTTTTGTGTTTTTAAGTTATATACTTTTGTTTCATGTGTATAAGTTTAAGTGTAAGGAGTTACTGTGTTTTCTTCGTTTATGCTTCTCCCTTTTCTGCCTTTCTCCCGAACTAAGAGTGTTACTGCGAGCTGAAGCTGGTGTGACGGCCTGTTTATATAAAAATACATTCTCTATGCAGACCCAATCCGACGCTCTCCTGTCTTTCTTCATTGGTATCCAACACAACGCAGACTACAGAAGCATACGGTTACACTGGTGCTGTGACCCGTTCGATTGTTCAGCGGCTGCCGAACTCCCGAGGTTGCTGCACGGAGATTCGTCGGATCTCACCGCTTTCCCGCTTCATCGAGGGCAGAGCCATAGAGAGAAAGAGTTGCGACACTCCCATAGACCGCCATAGGAACTTAGGAATGCGGAAGTAACGCGTGTCGTGGAGCAGCCAATAGTTCCAAACACTGATAGTTTCTCCATTGAACCCCATTCATTTTCAGTGCTTCAGAAGTACGTTCGCTGGTAAATTAATGAAATTACTGTATTTTTTTTACTTTTACACACATTAGCCGACCTCTCGTGAATCTAGTCTGTAGTTATATTTAATGTAGCCATGTTTTAGTAAATGTTTATTGGAAGATATAGGTTTATTTCAGCTATAGCTTACGTGACCAACACTTCACTAACGTTAGCTAACTGGTAACCTGATGTATATAATATATAATATTTTTAATAATATTTTATATGTATATATATATATATATATATATATATATATATATATATATATATATATATATATATATATAACCTATATATAATATTATATACAGACAATTCATTTATTTAAATGGGTTAGGGAGGGTTATGCCTGTGCTTATATCTATTTAGGAACATAGTTAATTCACTCATTAACTATCTCTCCGGTTTAATTTTATGAAGAATATTTTTCGGTTTAATATTTACCGAACATTGCTGTATATAGTCGTTGCTTTCTACGTTATGTGAGCAGTCTATTTCCCTCCTAAATCATTCATTTGTACATGCACAGCGTAATTATTTATATTTTGTGTTGGTTGGAGTTCTGAACGGACTGCAGACCTCTTTGCGTGATCACGAAGGCTAATGGCTGAATCGGAATTTATAAGCAAGATCACGGGAATCAATAGCCTAATACAGCCCAGTTGTGCTATAATAAATATCATGAGACGTCCATCATCAGATGAATGACATGGAAAAGTTAAGTTAGAGCCGCTAAAGCCAGTGCTAACGTACTACCCATGCGAACATGAACACTAAGCTTTTCCTTCCAAAAAAATAGCCTAAAACTTATCTAAGTTGTCATCCTGCCTCTCCAAATGCAAAACTGACATTAACAAAATGCAATAACAGCTTAAAAAGTACTTGGGTATGTGTTTTATGTTATATTTACCGTTTAATAATGCAATCGCTGCTGTCTGTCCATAGAAGAACATGACAGCCCGCGTGTGTTTTGGAACTAATGGGGCTTACATGAACCACGTGACAGCCGTCGCGGCGACATCAAAGCGTGTCGCAACTCTTTCTCTCTATGGCTCTGATCAAATAGAGGTCTCTGCGGAACAACAAGAAGGTGTTTCCCAATTAATGGGCGTTTTCAAACCGGTCTAGGCATTTTCCAACCATCCAATCATAACCGTACGGATTCGGAAGCCCTTTCAGAAGCGGAAATTTTATTATTATAGCACTTTCAGAAGCGGAAATGCGTTATTATTATTTCTCGTTTTTTTTTCTTGATTTTTACTATTATGTCTATATCGCGACATTTGATTTATGTAAAAATAAAACACAGGCTACAACTACCTATTTTCTTTAAAAAGGAATTCTTTCATAAGATCTGTTATACAAGATCTGTATCTTATAACATAACGGGAAATTTGGTTTATGAAAGAATTCCTTTTTAAAGAAAATAGGTAGCTGGATTTTATTTTGACATAAATGTTGTCGCGATGTATATGTAAATGTTGTTATAGCCTGTGAGTGTGTATTATATTTTATAGTATTCTCTCCTACCTACATGCAGTTTTTCTCTAAATGTAAACCTTAAAAGGTAAAAGTATTAAAAATTACTTTATTACTCAACTATTTATAATTACATTAGTTTTATTTTCGTTTTGTGTGTGTGTGTGTGTGTGTGAACAACACAACATAAATCAAGTTGTAACGGTGATTAACAAGGAAAAATTTAATTTCCAATAAAGTTACCAAATCCTACTGTAAAGCAATGGTGAAAATGTTTGTATTGGTCTTTCTCACCTGTATTTTTCAAAATATATTTATATGTAATGACTGATATTTAAGTGATATTTGTAGCTTACATTAAATGATATATAAAGTAAAACGTATTGACCTTTAGATTAAGGTAAAATGTGTTTACTTAGAATAATGACTCTGAAAACTTTAAACATTAGCATCACTTTATTGACCGTATAGATACTGTAACCAATATGATGAAAAACTGTATTGATAAATGCAGCATTCTCTATTTAATGTAATAGTAAAAAAGAGAGCATCCAATCCAATCAAATAAAATAAGCAATAAATGTGGCAAGTTCAAACATGAGGAACACATTGCATGAAACATTAGATGCTTCCTCCAGCCACATAGAAACAGTCTCCACAGTATCCTGGGGAGTCATCAGAGCCATAGAACCCCTGCAACACACCTCTTTGCCCTCTTCCTCTGTAGCCTTAGCCACAGTCTTTGTATGTAGTATCAAAATGGAGACATCTGGATAGACTGTATGGAACCCTGTACAGGTTTCTGACATTTTCACTGAATGCCTTCCAGTTCACGACACCAAAAAAAAAAAAAGTTGTCAGCTGACCTCATCATTGTCTTAATATTCAACCATACATAACTGAGAAAAAACAGAGAGAGCTGTGATTAACCAAACAGTGACACTAATAAAACTTACTGTCCAACCACCGAAAGTGAGCCTCTCGGCGGAAACTTTCCATGCTCACAATGCTGTTGAAGCACCTGCAGGTGAGGGCAAGGGAGCCAATTGCAACATCACCATCTTGAAGCACAACCTCCAGTAAGATTTCACGAAGGACCAGCGGAGGAAGCTATACATGAACAAAACATAATCTGAACTTCTTGTGGTTATAATGATTCCCTTGCATTTTATAAATTGAGTAATAACAAATACATGCTTCCTGTATGTTCAGGGGTTGGTCAACAGTTGCCACTATGAAGGGACAAATGAAGAACATCAGTAAATGACAGTCAACATTTACTATAAATAATAGAGCACCTCAAACAAAATAAATCATACCAGTTTTGTGTGGCTTGTCAGTCCGCCTTCTCTTTCTTTGCTGGATTTCCATGACCGATCTTGATAAATTTATGACATAAAAACACATTAATAATACAGTATATCAAGTTTCATTGATCAGGTGCTGCTGGGGCCAGCGAAGGAGTTTGTTGTGGTGGATCAGGTGCTGCTGGGGCCTTATTTTATGCCCAGCTATATGGGCCACTATTTGATGATACTGTCTGGGTTTACATATTTGAGATGTGCAGAAGGGGCATGTGAATAAATTAGTATCTGCAAGGTAGCGCTGTGGTTGAGGCTTTTGTCCTCTCCGCTGAATTGTGATGTGGTGAATAGACAACAAATTCATCCATTTTAATTTAAAAAGTTTCCTCCACTGTACATAATTATGTTAGTCTATAGGTTTGACTACACATGTGAGGTATTAATGCCTGCACTGATATAATGAAGAGTGTTGAACATTGACTAGTGAGCTGATCTCACAGCTAAAAAAGGTCAAATCATGTTTCTATTTAAATCTAGGTGTCTGCAGAGGTTTTTGTTAGGGTTATGAGATATAATATAAATAACAGAAAAATAATAAATATTACATTAAAATTGATATTAAAAATAATAAACTTAACAAGCAATGCTTTTTCAGCTTTTCTTGTTTTCTTACAGCGCACCTCACACTCAAACACCATTTCTTATATGAAGGGAGTGGGTTCTGGACTGAATGAAAACGTAATTTATCCCAAAAAAAATGTAATCGTTTTTAATCATTTTTAATTAGACAGAATTTGCAGTTAGATTAATGTGCACAACACTTTCCTTAAAATGTATTTATAGTTATTTATTTATTTTTTATTGTATTTATAGTACATATTAGTAGGCTACCTATATCCCCTGGTTTCACAAACAATTTTAAAGCCTAGTCCTAGACCAAATAAGTCTGAGCTGTTCCAACTGAAATACACTTGCACTGACTGATCTTAAAATATATCAGTGTCTTTGTTTTGTCTCAAGATGAACACCAGTAATGTTTTTTTTTTTTTTCTAAGCATGTTTATGAAAATTATTTAAATGTCCTAATTGAGCTATGGACTAATCCTGGTTTAGGCTAAACCCTGTCCCTGTCTGTGAAACCGGGCCATAATTCGGTGGAATAGCCCACTAATATTTGTTTACAACTATTGTTTTCTAGTCTGACAAGCTAACGTTAACTATTTTTTTATATTACAATACGCCGACAGTAAGCAAACTACCACTATCAACACTAAAGTAACAAACGCATGCACCAAAAAGTTAGCGAATGTTTGCTAATAGTGGTTAGCGATAGATTGTAAGTGGCAGACCTCATTTGAGCTTTACTTAATCGTGTTGCAAGCAAGTTTACACAAACTAATTAACGTTAACTGACGTAAAATGAGAATTTACACAAATCCACTTACATCCATAATATGCAGGACAGGTGACCTCTCTCCTCATTTCACCCATAGACTGTACCGTTTTCTCGCTTTATCACTAATATCTGAATATCTGATGGGGAAAGCGTATTCAAGTATCGCCCACTCAAGTTTTAGCAAACCAGGCAGAGAGATTGTAAAACGCCTACCTGGTTGTAAAACGCCCCCAAATTGAGGCACGCCCCTTGTTGCTCTGCAGAGACCTCCTTCTCGCTCTGATCGAGGGTACTTACGGAATGACGCACGGAGCTTAGACGACGTCGGATCTCATCGCTGTTCCGATTCGGCGAGGGAACGACAATACTGATGTTACAGAGATAGAAGAGTCGGACTTTACCGTTTTACCGCTTCACAGAGGAGACGTATAAACTAAGTTACGGTATTTTTGAACCAGGAAGATTAAGACGCACCAAGCAAAAATTGATTTGATTTGATAGCATCTTAAATGTTTTAAGTGATTGATCAATTTTTTTTGGGAGATGTAAAATCAAAGTGCTGATTCATTTATTCAGTTGTGAATTTTATTTTTTATTTTTTTTATTTTTGTATGGTAATTGATGATGCACTCTAACAACGATACCAGTAATTTTGGTGGCTATCATTTGGGGAGAGGCAAAGGGGTTTTGCCATTTAGTGGTCCGTGTACTCCTGGGAAGACGAATAGCATTGATTATGATGCTAACAGAGTACATTTTTCTACTCCAGTGTCTCATGATTAGGGTTGGGTACCGAAACTCGGAGCCAATAGGGAACCGGTTCCGACGTAAACGGTAGTAACCAGACCGAATAAGAACGACAATTTCGGTGCCTGATTTCGGTGCCTGACTTAATTAGGCACACACGCGCACACACACGCACAGTCTCTTCTGCCTCGCATGCGCGCTCTTGCTCGCAAGGTTTGGCTGCATTTCACGTGTAAAATTACGAGTCAGAACGCCCTCTGGGTGTGCCGATAGTCTGAATCCCATTAGAGGTCTGCTACCCGACCCGAGCCCGACGGGTCCCGAAAAATGTGCGGGTTTCGGGTCGGGTTCGGGTTAATGTTTAATGAACAGCCTCGGGTTCGGGTCGGGTTCGGGTTTAACTAAGAAAAACTAAATAGGCTATATAGCCTATAGTTTGCGTGCCGTGTGCTTTGCCTGCTTGCTGTGGTGACCGGCACGCGAGAGAGAGAAAGTAGGCTACATACGTGCGCAGATGTGCAATATCTGCATACACACAGGCTCTCTCTCTCAAATATAATGATAATGATATATATATATATATATATATATATATATAAATATAATTTTTATAAATTATTTGTTTTATTTTATCATATCATTTATATCATAAAACTGTTTTGCGCATGTGCTACCGCTCTCGCGCGCTATTTCAGTCACAATACAGACAGACAGCAGACGTGAAAAAATGGTATTTGCTGTGAGAAACAGAATGGTCCTCGGGTTCGGGTCGGGTTCGGGCTTAATATGTAAATGTAATTGTCGGGTCGGGTCGGGTCGGGTTAAATGATCGCGGGTACGGGCCGGGTTCGGGCTTCAGTTTAAAGCCCGTGCAGACCTCTAAATCCCATATAGAATCAAGCCAATCCATTGGCTAATGGCGCGGGCGCCGCCTCGACGCACTTACGTCGTCATATTATGTTGGCGCGCGCGCGCCATCTGCTCCTCAGATTTCTCTGCCGAAAAAGGAAGCTGGTCGGCAGCGCAAGGAGCTTGGCAGCGTCTCGTTCCCTATTGAGAGAACATAGGTTACACCAGTAACCAGAGATGTTCTCTTTCATAGGTTCACTCAACGCTGCGTAGCTAAGAAGCAGTGGATTTGTAGGCTGCTGTATCACGTGCCGTTTGAACTGACGCGCTACAGCGTCACATTTCAAAGAGCCAAAACGTTATTTATTGTGTGAATCTCGTAAAAATATTGACAGAATCTGACAGCTGTGGATTTGTTCCATATCAAAAGTAACCTTCTCTGTCTTGTCTGTCGGTGTCCTCTTTGTCCGCGATTTTTCTTTGCGTGAGAAAATGGATGTGTGGCGTGAGAGCGTGTGAAAAGGGTCAATAGGCTTTATGCACAGCTTCACTACTTCCTGAACTTCAGCCAGCCCTTTATTTCCATTCATTCATAAATTCATTATTGGACAAACTGATTAATCCAGGTGTGCCTGATTATTGTTACTGAGGCCAGGCACACCTGGATTAATCAGTTTGTCCAATAATGACAGACATGAAACAAAGGGCTGGCTGAAGTTCAGGAAGTAGTGAAGCTGTGGCATAAAGCCTATTGCGTGAGTCTCACGGTCAATGCGTGAGAGTTGGCAGCTCTGCAATCTCTATTAATCTCCAGTATTATTACATTGTTTGATACAATATTGTTTTATTTGATATTATGTAAATGTGTAAAATGTAATGTAATTTTTTTTATTTTTATATTGGTTTTATTATTACCATATGTTACTTGTATTTATATTGTTTAAAGATTTAAGTTAATATTGTGTCCAGTTTGGCCCTGTAAATAAAAGGGTATTATTTTTTGATTAAGTGTGTGCGGTTTCGTTTTCTTAAGTACCGTTTCAAGAACCGTTTAAGCACCGGAACCGTTTAAAAAATACCGAGTAGGTACTGGTATCGGATAAAACCCAACCGATACCCAACCCTACTCATGATATATACCACCACTTGAACTGAGCTTATCAGAAGAATCTACTGTAGCACTATCTGATGAACAAGGTAAAACAACTGAGCTCTGATATTAGTCAGTCAATTAAAGCCAGCTTGTTTCCTAACAGTCAGCTAGCTACATCCAACTTGTTTCATGACTGTCAGAGGTGCTCACAAGTGAATCAGTGTGGTGCCACCATCATTGATGCTTCAAAGATGAATCTGGTACTGAAAAGTGGTAGAGAGCCACCATACTTTCGTGGTGACAGCTCAGATAAGTGTTCAATTTTTGAATGGGAAGATTTGATGAGAGCTTACCTCGACAAACGGAATTATTCTGATTTGGAACGTGTAGATGAAATCATAAATAAATTGATGGACCGTGCAAGGGATGTCATTCAGATATGGCTGCGCAATAGCGTCTCAGTCTCTAGGAGTGGTGATATAGATATGGTGTTCCGTATCCTCAAGCAGCACTTTGGGGGTGTGATATCCACAGGTCTTCCTCTGGCTGACTTTTATGATACCAAGCCATGTCATAATGAAGGCCCTTTTGATTATTGGATCAGATTAAACAAAGCTGCTGATCTAGCTGAACAGCATCTTAAAAGTAAGGGCAGAACATTGCAAAATCGGGACATGGAGCTTGCAGTTATGTTCATACGTAATTGTCCCGATAAAGGTCTCTCCATGATGTTCTTGAGCAAACCACAGCGGGAGTGGACAGCTGCAGAGGTACAGGACCGTTTGGATGAATTTGTAAGAGACCGCAAAGTTTATGAGTGTCAGCTCTCACAACAAACAGCTAGTTCTGTCATTCCTGATGTGGGTGGTATACCACCTGGTAGAACCCAAGTGGTTAGGGCTACAGGGGGTGCAGTTGAGCCTGATAATGCAACATGTGAAAGTAACACAATGGATAGGATACTAGATATGCTGGAGAAAGCATTGACATGTAACGCACAGTCCTCCAAACCAGCCGTGCATCGCAAACAGAATGTTAAGAGACCACAGGTGTGTAGGGTCTGCCAGAGTCTTGATCACAGCACGGTTGCTCACTGTAGATTGCACAAATTGTGTTTCACTTGCTACCTTCCGGGACATACACGTGACATGTGTGAGATGTCTGCTTCACAGGTTAGACCAAACAGCTTGACTGCTGCTGTCGATGGTCACAGTCAAAGGCCCCCTCAGGGAAACTATTGAGCCTACATCTGGAGGAGGGTGATGGTAGGCATGTGAGTTCAACCTCCTTTGATAGTGATGACATTGAGTCTGTATATGCTTTCTTTTGTGAAAATGTCCCAAAGTCTAGCAAAGTAATCTTGCAAAACACCATGAGAACAGCTCAAAGCGAAGGTTTGTTCTACACTACTATTTTAGTGCAGGATAAAGTTGAGTTGAAAGGAATGTTGGATACTGGGTCAATGGCGACTACCATCAGTGCTGATATAATACCCATGTTAAAACAGGCAGGTGTCATGACAGAAGACATGCTGGCGCCTGCAGATATTGTTTTAGTTGGTTGTGGGGGTAAACAAACCAGTCCTTTAGGACTACGCGATTTGAAACTTGAAGTTTATGGGTACAAGTTTTTAGTCCCAGTCCTGTTTGTTGAAGGACAAATTGATCCCATTGTTTTGGGTACAAATGTACTTAAGCCACTTATACAACATTTCAAGTCAAATGATGGATTTTGGCGTGTTATGAGTAAACCTGATGCACCGGGCCAGAGTGACAGTAGTCAGTTTCTTCGTCTTCTGTCTAACCTAGAGAGATGGCGAGGGGAGTCCATCCCAGACAAGGCGGAACTCTGAAGTTGAAAGGTGCTAAAACTCTTCAGCCTATGACTGAACATTTGGTGTGGGGTCGTTTACCGACGGGTACAGTGTTATCGGCTGGTAGTACGGTACTCGTTGAGCCATGTGCATCACCATGTGTGAACAAACGGATAATGGTTGGGCGAATAGTTTCTCCACTGTGGGAAGATGGGTGGCTACCCATGAAGATTATCAACCCCACTACTGCAGAAATAACTCTACGCAGAAACTCAAAAATTGCAGATGTTTTCCCCTGCGTTGCTTTAGAGGATTTTGATCAGTTGTCTGACACTTTGACTGTTCACCAAAATGTGGGGGAAGTGCGAAGTTATAGTTCCTGTGGTAGCCTTACTGTCAGAAGCGTGTGCAGTGACATCTGTGATGTGTATTATAAGCTGGACAAGCTAGGGCTTGGCTCCATTCCAATTGGTGGCTGCGAAGTTTCTTGGCAGTGTAAAGACAGACTTGTTGATTTGATTGGGGCCTATGAGTCTGTCTTCTCGAGACATACTCTGGATTGTGGTGAGGTGCAGGATTTCTGCCATCGTATTAGACTAACAGATGACCAACCATTCAGGTTACCATATCGCAGAATATCGCCTGCTCATTATCACAAATTGAAAGAGACCTTGGACGAGATGGAGGCAAAAGACATAATTCGTAAATCCTGCAGTGAATTTGTCTCTCCCCTGGTTCTCGTGTGGAAAAAGAACGGCGATCTACGAATCTGCACAGATTTCAGATGGCTTAATGCCAGAACTGTTAAAGATGCCCATCCGCTTCCACATCAGAGCGATGTCCTGGCTGCGTTGGGGGGAAACATGTTCTTTAGCACTGTAAGGACTGGGCTAAAAGGGTGAATCTGAATAACTAAATACATCCTGCTAAAGACCCAAAAAGACTGAATGCAACACACACACACACACACACTCTCTCTCTCAGGAATGGCCAGAGTCATAAAATGCTTGAAACATTCCATGCCCTCCCCCATCTCTGCAAGAGAGATAACAGAACTCTAACACACACACACACGAACCAACACACACACACACACATAATGGACCTTTACATTACACGCATAAAACGAGCCATTACCAATTGTATACGATATATTCCTGTATGTCTGTGTGTTTCCCAGTCCATGGTAGTTTAGAAATGATCTCCTAGCGTATCAGTGAAACTCTTGAGAGTTTAAAAGTTATGTATTAAGATGTATCTTCATATTCCAATTATGTGTAAATGTTGTGTTTGGTACCGTTTTAATTATCTCGTTCCAACTGATTTGGTCAGATACAGAAGATTACAGTAAAATGTATGTTTTCTATGTTTTTATCATCTTGTGGAATGATTCTGACAAATTCTGACTGGTCATAAAAGAGGCGGACACGGCCATAGTTTAACTTTGACAAGACAAAGAGAATTTGGCCGCCAAAAGTTTCGTTGAATGTCATTGGCCAGTTCGCACCTCAGAGGTGTGGACTCCAGTTCCTCTAAAGAGGACTGAACCTCCCTCTGGACTCTCTCTTCCTCCCGTGTCCTCGTGTCATGATGTAACGTCTCGCCTCCGGGCGAGCTCTTCGCCTTTCTTTTATTTGTTTCTAGTTTAGTTTGTGTTTTTCAGTTGTAGATAAGTCTCTGTGTTTAATTCCAATCGACGATTGAAAAGAAAACCCCGTGACATATCTCTTCAGCAAATCCACCTACAAGGGACCTTTAAACGAGCGCGCGCTCGCTTTGAAGGAGAAACACGCGCACGTGACCGCGTGACGCGCCGGACCGAGCGAAGCACGCGCTTCTTCGCCAGCCTTGCAAAGATGTAACGTTAACTCCGCGTGATTTCCCCGTAGAGATCTTTATTTCCCTTTGGAAATGTTACACTAAAGACTTTAAACCTCCGTTCAACACGCGCGCCAAGCAGCCCACGTGACGCTTCCTCACCAGTAGCGGAGTGGCAATCGGGAGAGTCGGGAGTTTTCCCGGTGGGCCGGTATTGTTTCGAGGCCGCGAGGGCCGGTCTGATAAAATATATTCATTGCAAATTCGCCATGCGCACTTGGGGCCCAAGCGAGGGGAAGAAAACATTTTTTTTTTTACATTTTCTATAACGGAGCGTATATTTGCACTAAGTGCCTGTCTTTAAAGCAAAAAGACACTCGTTACGAAACAGCTACAGTGGCGTAGGTCGTAGGGCGTGAAGTGCTTGAAAGCAGCTTTTGATGCGCTCGACCCGAGTTCGAATCCGCCTTTTGCCGAACTCTCTCTTCTCCCTTTTCCCAACACATATGTAAAGATGTAAAATGTATAACCTAACATTAAGGTCTCTAGCGTTATATTTTGCCAACGAAATAAAATTGAAACCATGATATGGCTTTGTGTCTTTATAAAACAGCACAAGACTTTAAGAATAGGCATCCTGTCTGTGCTGGGTGATTACTTTGCTCACGCGATCAGCATGGTTATCTGGTGTTTTCTCCTAAAAGCTCAAGGGTTTATTTCTTGCAAATGAAGAAATTAGGAAAAAAATATTGTAATTGTCCTATATTATAGTGTAATGTAGGCTAAAATATACTTTTGAAATATTCATTTTCATTTATATAGTACATTTATAGGCTAAATGGATTTTACGTCATAGGAATAATTATATAAATCATTATTACATTATAATAATAATTGTTTGGCATCCTAAAACTCCATTGATAATGTAATGCAGACTGAGACTCTCATAACTAAAAAGATGCCCTCTTTATTGTCCTGGTACAAGTCAATGCTTTTTCTTTGTTCAACGAGCAGTTCATGGGTTGAAGCTCTTAATTTTGATCTCTCAAAGAGCACCAGATTGATGCATTTAACCTTAAAATGTAAAAAAAATTCTTGCGGGGGAGCATGCCCCCGAACCCCCCTAGAGGCACAGAGGTCCACCCAACATAGTTTTAAAAATTCCTATGGGAAAGAACGACCATTTATGAACTTTACTCCAGCATAGTACAACAAAGTTACTTTTAAATCAGTAAAACTGTAAATGCCGTATTAAAATGTCCCTGGACAAAATATACATTTGGCCTGCCTAAGAGGGGACCTACAAGACATTGTGCCCAGGGGGCTCTTAATCCGGCCCTGCCGGCGACGAGGGCCGGTGGTCTACGAAATTTCCCGGTATATTTTTTGGTCCAACTCCGCCCCTGTTCCTCACACACAAAGGACTCAGCTCACGCGGCCGGACAGGGCCGCACAGGAATGCCTCGACACAGAGAGAGACCATAACATAAGTTGATTGCAAGTATAATCTCTTTATAGAGCTTCTAAGAAGTTTTAAGATGATGTTTCGTGTTGTAATCGGAGAGGTGAATGTCTTCCTGCCAATGAAATTCTCCCAATTTCTCTGTTCTCTCTCTCCCCATCCCCTTTCCTCTCTCTCTTACTCGCTCACGCGTGTACGTTATCCATTGTCCAAACTTTATGCATTTCTCGTTCATTGATGTCTTATTGTATTGTTCATTGTTGTCTATGTGTTTGTAAATACATATATCCCATGTAACCGTAGTAAATACATAAGTAGTCATGCCTCTATTAAATTAATTATATATTCATTAGATTGATGTGCTGTCTCTTTGCTCAATTTCAAGTCACTTAAGTGCCAAAGGTCTAACTTATGCTACAAGCTTTACGAATTAAAGATACTTTAAAGAGTAACGTTATGTGTTGATAGGGCGGGAAACCCAATTCTTCTGGCCAGAGAATTGCGTTTCCTGAAATCCTATAAAGTAAGATGATATTGTGGATCCCACAAATATTATTCTGACAATTGAGCTAATTCATTTTACCTGTTTGTGAAACATGGTCCGTGTAATTAACTACAATCAACTTGTGGTTAATTTCCGGGATTCACACGTATGCATGCAGGTAAAATGACAGATCCTCCCTTAGAGGGAGATTAAATTTAATGTAAGACTGATCTAATCCAAACATGTATGAATAATTATTAATTACCAATTATTAATTATGATATGCAAATTCCCCACGGATTAGATCCGCCCTGAATCCTTACAGCTCCATGGACTTAACGGCTGGCGATTACAACATACCTCTCCATGAGCTTGACAGGAAGTATACTGCATTTTCATCACCGTTAGGATTGCACGAATACAATCGTCTCCCACAAGGGCTGTGTAATAGTACTAGTTTATGCGCATGATGCTTACCATATTCGGTGACCAGAACTTTTTGAGTCTTCTGTGTTACCTTGATGATTTGTTGGTATTTGCCAAGTCTGAAGAAGAGAGTTTAGCCCGATTGGAAATGGTATTTCAACGCTTGAAGGAGCATAACTTGAAACTTTCACCTTCAAAATGTCAGTTTTTGAGACGCTCAGTTAAATTTCTGGGTCATGTAATTTCCCAAAATTGTATTTCGAGGGATCCAGATAAAGTGGAAGCAGTAGTCAAGGTGGTAGAGGCTGATTTAATGGATTTAGATGGTCTGACTCCATCGCCTTCCAAAATATGTTCCTTTTTAGGGATGGTGATCTACTACCAGCATTTTATTGAAAACTGTTCTGTACTGGCCAAACCCTTGTTTGCTCTGACTGGTGGTCAGAAAAGGCCTCGTAATTCAAAGAGTAGAAAAAGGTCTTTGCTGTCCCGCAAACTTGGCCCAGATGATTGGACCCAGGAGTGTAAACAGGCGTTTCAAAATCTTAAGGCAGCGCTCGTTGAGGAGGTACTTTTGGCTCACCCTGACTTTAGTAAGCCGTTCATTTTATCTTATGATGCGTCTACAGCTGGACTTGGTGCAGTATTGTCGCAAATTCATGACAACAGTGACAAAGCACAACCAATAGCTTTTGCCAGCAAGTCTCTAAATCATGCTCAGGCAAAATACCCGGCACATCGCCTTGAATTTTTTGCAATGCAATGGGCAATTTGTCATAAATTTAGCCATTGGTTGCGTGGTCACAGGTTCACTGTGTGGACCGACAACAACCCCTTGAAGTACATACTGACCAAGCCCAGGTTGGATGCCTGCGAGCAGCGCTGGGTGGCGCTGTCACAGTGTCTGGTTGTGTTCCCTTGTTTATCACTAGAGGTCCTCGTTCTCACGGTGTCCTTCACATTGACTTCAATTCCCAGCATTCTGTCTGTCACTGTCACTCATCAGTTAATTATACTCAGCTGTTTCCCGTAATTATTGTTCCCAGCTGTTCTGTGTTAGATATGTGTATATATTCCCTGTCTGTGTTAGTATTTGTACGGAGTCGTTGTTTTATGTCCTCACACTTCTGTGTCTTACCCTTGGCTGAGCCTTGTTTGTGTTTTATGTTTTGGACTGCCTTTGTGGATTTTGACCCCTGCCTGGAGTACTTTGATTTTGGATTACCCTTTAAATAAAAGACTGCTGCATTTGGATCTTCTGTCCCCTGTGTGTGTTCATGACAGAACGACTCCGTCATCTCAGATCCAGCGGTATGTTTTTTAATATCTCTTCCCCGGCCACCGAGCGGGAGAGAAGGGAATTTTTAAAGGGGACCCGGTTGGTCAAGTTTCACGGGACCCGTGGAGGTCACAGAGGAGGATGTAGTCGGGAGACAATCCCTGTTCCGGTGGTCCCTGTTCCGGTGGTCCCTGTTCCGGTGGTCCCTGTTCCGGTGGTCCCTGTTCCGCTGGTCCCGGTTCCGGTGGTCCCGAGTCCGGGGGTCCGGAGAAGGAAGAGACACAGTCCGTCTGCCCAGTCAGAGACTGTTCACGTCCCGTCTTCTGCCCAGTCAGAGACTGTTCACGTCCCGTCTTCTGCCCAGTCAGAGACTGTTCACGTCCCGTCTTCTGCCCAGTCAGAGACTGTTCACGTCCCGTCTGCCAAGCCAGAGATTGTTCACGTCACGTCTGCCCAGTCAGAGACTGTTCACGTCCCGTCTGCCCAGTCAGAGACTGTTCGCGTCCCGTCTGCCCAGTCAGAGACTGTTCACGTCCCGTCTGCCCAGTCAGAGACTGTTCACGTCCCGTCTACCCAGTCAGAGACTGTTCACGTCCCGTCTACCCAGTCAGAGACTGTTCACGTCCCGTCTGCCCAGTCAGAGATTGTTCATGTTCCGTCTGCCTTCATGGACCTGGACTATCTGGAGCATCTGGCTCGGATCCTGGACATGCCCATGTCTGCTGTTCCAGAGCCGGAGCCAGTGTCTGCTGTTCCAGAGCCGGAGCCAGTGTCTGCTGTTCCAGAGCCGGAGCCAGTGTCTCCTGTTCCAGAGCCGGAGCCAGTGTCTGCTGTTCCAGAGCCGGAGGCAGAGCCAGTGCCCGTTCATGAGCCGGAGGCAGAGCCATTGCCTGTTCCAGAGCCGGAGGCAGAGCCAGTGCCCGTTCCAGAGCCAGAGGCAGAGCCAGCACCCGTTCCAGAGCCGGAGGCAGAGCCAGTCCCGTCTGCCTTCATGGACCTGGACTATCTGGAGCGTCTGGCTCGGATCCTGGACATGCCCGTGTCTGCTGTTCCAGGGCCGGAGCCAATGTCTGTTCCAGGGCCGGAGCCAGTGTCTGTTCCAGGGACGGAGCCAGTGTCTGTTCCAGGACCGGAGCCAGTGTCTGCTGTTCCAGGGCTGGAGCCAGTGTCTGCTGTTCCAGGGCCGGAGCCAGTGTCTGCTGTTCCAGGGCCGGAGCCAGTGTCTGCTGTTCCAGAGCTGGAGGCAGAGCCAGTGCGCGTTCATGAGACGGAGGCAGAGCCAGTGCCCGTTCCAGAGCCGGAGACAGAGCCAGTGCCCGTTCCAGAGCTGGAGCCAATGTCTGTTCCAGAGCCAGTGCCTGTTCCAGCGCCAGAGCCAGTGTTTGTGTCTGTTCTTGTGACTGTTACAGTTCTGGTGTCTGTTCCTGAGCCGGTGTCTGTTGTACCTGAGCCGGTGTTTGTTGTACCTGAGCCGGTGTCTGCTGTAGCTGAGCCGGTGTCTGCTGTAGCTGAGCCGGTGTCTGAGCCGGTGTCTGCTGTACCTGAGCCGGTGTCTGCTGTACCTGCACCTGAGCCACCGCCCTGGCCGCCCGAGGGGTCTGCTCCGCCCTGGCCGCCCGAGGGGTCTTCACCGCCCTGGCCGCCCGAGGGGTCTTCACAGCCCTGGCCGCCCGAGGGGTCTTCACCGCCCTGGCCACCCGATGGACGCTGTGTTTCGCCCTGGCCGCCTGATGGACTTTCCATTTCGCCTTGGACGCCCGATGGACTCTCTGTTTTGCTCTGGTCCCCGGTTAAGGCCTCACCCCTTGTTCATGTCTCCCTTCACGGACCTGGCCCACCATCCCTCCCCCTGATCCTCCACCGTTCCACCTCCCTCCTGAACTCTGGTGTCGTGTTTTTGTGTGTTGTCGTGGAGCGTCTGGTAGCCGCTCCGTAGAGGGGGGGTTATGTCACAGTGTCTGGTTGTGTTCCCTTGTTTATCACTAGAGGTCCTCGTTCTCACGGTGTCCTTCACATTGACTTCAATTCTCAGCATTCTGTCTGTCACTGTCACTCATCAGTTCATTGCACTCAGCTGTTCCCCGTAATTATTGTTCCCAGCTGTTCTGTGTTAGATATGTGTATATATTCCCTGTCTGTGTTAGTATGTGTACGGAGTCATTGTTTTATGTCCTCACACTTCTGTGTCTTACCCTTGCCTGAGCCTTGTTTGTGTTTTATGTTTTGGACTGCCTTTGTGGATTTTGACCCCTGCCTGGAGTACTTTGATTTTGGATTACCCTTTAAATAAAAGACTGCTACATTTGGATCTTCTGTCCCCTGTGTGTGTTCCTGACAGGCGCAGTTGGCACCATTTGACTTCGACATCCAGTATATTCCAGGACCTAAAAATGTGGTGGCTGATGCCCTCAGCAGAGAAACTTTTGTGCAATCGAAAATTTTACACAGATTAACTAGAGCTCCTTATTCCACCCTCCTCAAGCAGGCAGACAATTTCAAAACCAATGAAGTTCAGAATATGTTTCGGCTCTCGGCGGAGCTTCCTGAGATGAGGGGGGTGAATGCTCAGATTGGCACTGGAGACGCTACCGCGAGAGATGTGGGTATTACAGGAAGTGTACATGTGTGTAGTGAAGAGATTTCTGCTGTCATGCAGACACATCAGCATTGGGAAGATGCAGGTACTATAAGAGCTATTTCACATGTGCAGTACTTAAAATCTCTTGTCGCAGTGGGTCAGAACCCGGTCCCCAATTTCAAGCATGATGAACTTCTTACCAAACAAGTCAATGATGGTGTTGTGGGTCGGGTCAAGTTTTTTATTGACCGCGGTCGTCGTCCCTCTAGGCGCGAAAAAGTTCATGAATCACGTGGGACGTTTAGGATTTTGAGACAGTGGGGTAAACTGACCACGCGCCTGGGGATAGTGTATCGTGTGTCCAAGCACCCAGTGACCAGACTGAAAGCTTATCAATATGTTGTGCCGGAATCGCTCCGAATGGCAGTATTGAAAGGCATTCATGATGATGCGGGCCATCAGGGTCAGCAGCGCTCATTGGGGTTGGCCAGACAGAGGTTTTATTGGGATACAATGGAGAAAGATGTCAAGGATTATGTACACAACTGTAAGAGGTGCATTGTGAGCAAAGCTCCAGAGCCTGAGGCTAGGGCCCCATTAGTTTCCATTACCACTTCGTCGCCACTCGAATTAGTCTGTATAGACTTTTGGTCAGCTGAAGACCACAACAATACGTCTGTTGACGTTTTAGTAGTCACTGATCATTTCACGAAGTTGGCGTGTGCATATCCTTGTCCTAATCAATCTGCGAGAACAGTGGCACGGGTTCTTTGGAATAACTTCTTTTGCGTGTATGGTTTTCCTGTTAGCATTCACTCTGACCAGGGCACCAATTTTGAGAGTCTTTTGATTGCGGAGCTGTGTCAGTTGGCTGGTATTGACAAAACGCACACTACACCATACCATCCAATGGGCAATGGCCAGGTGGAACGAATGAACCGCACTCTTGGTAACATGATCCGTGCACTGCCCCCCAGATCTAAAGTCAGATGGCCGCAAATGTTGAACACCTTGACTTTTGCATATAATTGTACAGTTCATGAAACTACAGGTTTCCCCCCTTTCTTTCTCATGTACGGCCGTACTCCGAGACTACCCGTTGACCTTATGTTTGAACCCGTACTGTTGAGTGGAGAAACAGTTGACATTGACAAGTATGTGCAGTCACTCAAGCGAGACCTCTGTGAAGCTATGGACCTTGCACAGTCACATTCTGAAAAACAACAACACAAACAAGCAGAAATGTATAACAAAAGGAGTAAGGGACAATCAGTTGACATTGGGCAAAGAGTTTTATTAGCCAACAAAGGCGAAATAGGTAAAAAGAAACTGGCAGATCGTTGGGAGAGTACAGTTTATGTAGTGATTGCCAAAAATTCCTCGTTGAACACGTACAAACTCAGAAGCCCTTCGGGTGTTGTTAAAACGGTTCATAGGAATCTGATTATGCCGGTTGACTTTCTGCCATTGCTTGATGCAGACGCTATCGAGGAACAGTTATCCAGTTTGAGTGGTGATGAACCTGAGGACTCTAGTTTTGAGCAGCTTGCAGAAGAAAGGACTACTCAGTGGGTTGCTGACCTCTCTAGCAGCTCTGTTGGTTCTGTAGCAAATAGAGAAACTGTTCAGGCAAGTGATAGTGTAGGAATTGAAGGGGAGTTGGTAACATCTGCTACCAGTGAGTGTGATGTTACGGTTACTGGTGTTGACTTCCATGTGGGCTATGATAAACGTGATTGTGACCCCTCTGAAGACAGGAATGGGAGTCAGGATGATTTGGCAACAGGTGTCAATTTGAGTGAGGAGTATGTCATTGAGGTTGAGGCAGTTCACGGAGAAAGCCTGGTTAATGAGCCTTCCCCTTCTGTACGACCATCTACCTTTGAAAAGGAGTTGTCAGTGGAAAGACCAGATAAGAGTGAGGGTTATCGTACTAGACATGGCAGACTTGTAAAGCCGTTAAATAGGCTCATTCAGACTATGTCTAGTCAATTTGTTAAGAATCTTTTTGGATAATAGAAAATGATACTATGAGTAATTGGTAGATGGTTACTTATTATTGTATATGTATTTGTATGTATATTATATATATATACTTTTCTGTTGTTACGATTTCTATTGATACATTTTCTGTTTCTATTTTGTTAAAGAGGTATAATGTGTAATAGTGTATAGTCTGTTAAGACTGGTAAAGCTGTTAAATAGGCTCATTTAGACTATGTCTAACCTATTCGCTGTCAATCTCGTTTGGAGAAAACTAAATGATGTGATAAAGAGGTCATGTTTTTTTTTCATTTTTTTTTTTTCATGTATTTCACGCTTCCAATGTCCTTAAGAAGGAATAATGCACTGTCTCCAAGCACTGGTTCAACCTCCCCCCCTCCTTCTTACAACAAAGTGGTTCGGGCCAGGCAGCTCTATCTACCGTATTGCTCTTTTATCGGTCTTTTCTGCCTTTCTCCCGAACTAAGAGGTATGCTGTGTTCCATGCTACAGATTAGCATTGGTTGAAAATAATTCACACACATAAATACACTAAGTTGTTTTTATTTATTTTGTTATTTACAAATGTAGGATCATAAATATACAATATGGATTGGTATATTTGAGAATTGTATTTTTGTTGGCAGTGTTACTGCGAGCTGAAGCTGGTGTGACGGCCTGTTTATATAAAAATACATTCTCTATGCAGACCCAATCTGACACTCTCCTGTCTTTCTTCATTGGTATCCAACACAACGCAGACTACAGAAGCATACGGTTACACAAAGTTTAATAAAACGTTACACTCACTTCAGTTGTTCTAGAGGTTCAGCAGGAACACGAATAGCTGGTACCGATCCTTTTTTCATGAGCAGCTTCTTAGCAAAACCAGCTTTATACTGACCCTCCTTTATAAAGCAGTCTGGTGAGAAATGATTCGCACATGAGAGCATTGACGTTGCTCGTGGGGAATATTCCCTTCGAAAACAAACTCAGCCACTGCGTCTTCAGCGGTTCGGATTTAGGAACATTAAAATGACTGCTGTGTTCGTTATTACACCCAAGAACAGAACACCACAATCGCTTAGACGCCATTCTGCTCATAGACAGTGCTCCAGCATATCAACAATGACCGCGCCGGTCCGCACAGACTATGATTGACAGCTCGCTCACGAGCGAGGGCGGGTCTGTGTTGAAACGTTGCTGTCAATCAACAATCGTGGGAGGGGCTTCCAAGCGTGTGACGTCACAAGGTCGAACGTCTTGATTTGAGACAGGGGAAAACATATAAGGAGATTAAAACAAAAACACTGGATGGATTTTTATCATTTTATGATGGTTGTGTACAGACACTGCCAACACACATTTCAGTACTTGTAAAAGTCAACTTGTAAAAGTGCATGTACCATTATATGAACCCTTAAATGTAACAATCTATAGTGCAAATTTTGAATCATGTTTGAGATTTGTGCTGGCTATACAGGCCACCAGGGCACCATACAGACTTTATCAAATAATTTGCTGACTTTGCTGAGGCGGGAGCTAGCTAGGAAGAATCACAAGACCCGCTCAGTGGATTTGGATAACACTGGGGAAGCGTGCCCAACCCGTAGGAGGGAACGCTGCGGAGCCCCTGCCCGCCCGAAGGGAGGCACTGGAATACACATATGTACTAACCCGTGGGGTAGTGAAACATATGGCAGTCCCTGAGGTAGTCCCAGCCTGAGGGGTGGGAGCGTACTCAGCCAGGACGACAGAACAGGTATGTCGAGGGAAAGACACGGAGCTAACCCGCAGGGTAGCTGGAACGTGGAAAAAATGGGTCGCCGTAGGGACCACTGTAAGGCCACCCAGTCTAATAACAACTCTACGAGAGGTAATAGACCTGGCGCTGGGCGAACCGCCTCGCCTGGTGCCGGAGGGGTAATGGAGGAACTCACGGGGTTAACCGTATGTTGGAGAACCAACGGAGCAAAAGACGCACATATCTGGCCTATGAGGCGGGAATGGCGTAGCAAGCCGACATGACCTAATTCCTCACGCTACTGGCCGTAGCGAGTACACGGGAGGAAACAGGTTCAACACGGAGGCTATAAAATCTAGCAAACGTGCCCGCAGCTCTACAGATGTCTGTCAGTGAGGCGCCCAGGAGCTGTCAACCTAGGTGGGCAAGGCATGTCCTGGAACTCATAAGCCCGGACGATAGCATCCACTAACCAGTGGGCTAACCTCTGCTTGGAGACAGCCTTCCCCTTCTGCTGGCCTCCGTAACAGATGAAGAGCTGATCTGAGGTCCTGAAGCTTTGCGTTCTGTCCACGTAACAACGCAGAGCGTGGACAGGACAGAGGAAAGCTAGGGCTGGGTCTGCCTCCTCTGGGAGCAGCACTTGCAGGTTCACTACCTGATCTACAAACGGAGTGGTAGGAACCTTGGGCACATATTCGAACCGGGGTCTCAGAACAACGTGAGAAAGACCCGGTCCGAACTCCAGGCACGATTCGTCGAACGAAAATGCGTGCAGATCCCCTACCCTCTTGAAAGAAGCCAAAGCCAACAGGAGAGCTGTCTTCATAGACAGGATATTTAACTCAACTTTAGGTAAGGGCTCAAAAGTGGGCCTCTGGAGTGCTCTGAGCACTAGAGTTAAGTCCCAAGAGGGTACGAGGTGCGGATTACAAGGCGGATTTAGCCTCCTGGCACCCTTAAGGAATCTGATGACCAGGTCGTGCTTTCCTAATGAGTTACCTTCTACTGCATCGTGATGAGTGGCTATTGCGGCAACATACACTTTGAGGGTGGAGGGAGACAGCTTTCGCTCCAACCCATCTTGCAGGAAGGAAAGCATGACTCTGATCGGGCAAGTTCGGGGGTCTTCCCGGCGGGAAGAACACCAATCAACAAACAGGTTCCACTTCAACGCATTGAGGCGCCTCGTAGAGGTGGCTCTAGCGGAAGTGATGGTGTCTACCACAGCCTGTGGTAGGCCACTTAGAACCTCTGCGTCCCGTCCAGGGACCAGACATGGAGTCTCCAGAGGTCTGGACGCGGGTGCCATAGAGTCCCCCGTCTCTGAGAAAGCAGGTTCTTCCTCAGAGGAATGGGTCAAGGAGGTGCTGTCGTGAGGAGAATGAGTTATGGGAACCAGGTCCGGTTGGGCCAATACGGCGCAACTAGCAAGACCTGCTCCTCGTCCTCCCAGACTTTGCACAGAGTCTGTGCGAGAAGGCTCACTGGGGGAAACGCATATTTGCGAAGGCCCTGGGGCCAGCTGTGCGCCAATGCATCCGTGCCGAGGGATCCTCCGGTCAGGGAATAAAACAACTGGCAATGGGTCGTGTCCGGACAGGCAAATCTGAATATTCCCCATATCAGCTGAACCGCCTGGGGATGGAGTTGCCATTCTTCCGGAAGAGGCGGCTGCCGCGATAGCTCGTCGGCTGCATGGTTGAGCACACCAGGGATGTGAATGGCCCGAAGCGACCTCAGATGCTTCTGACTCCATAGGAGGAGATGGCGGGCGAGTCGCGACACACGACGGTAGCGTAGACCACCTTGATGGTTGATGTACACAACAGTCGCAGTGCTGTCCGTACGGACCAGTACATGCTTGTGCAGAAGCAGCCATGTTACTAACATGGATAGAAATAGTACACTTATAAATACTAATGACGATTTACAGAAAGCTAATGAACTCAATGACTTCTATCTGCGATTTCAAACTCATGACTTCTCTGATAAATGCAGATCTGTTATAGGTTCTCTGACAGATGATATGGGCAGTAGATTAATAATAGATAGTTCTAAGGTGCAATCAATGTTTCAGCAGCTATGTACTAAGAAATCGAAGGGACCTGATGGGATCTCTTCACAGCTTTTGAAAACCTGTGCTGCAGAACTCACTCCAGTGTGGTGTACACTCTTTCAACGTTCATTGGACTCACATATAGTTCCTGCGCTCTGGAAAAAAGCTGTGATCATTCCAATTCCAAAAAAGCCACATCCGTCTGAGAATAATGATTTTAGACCTGTTGCACTAACATCAATAGTAATGAAATGTTTTGAGAAGTACATGGTGTCTTTATTAAAAAATGAAGTTATGTTAAAACTAGATCCATGGCAGTTTGCGTACAGGCAGGGTAGGAGTACGGATGATGCAGTGGGAAGTATTACCCATCTTGTATCTAAACATTTGGATGATCCAAAGGCATATGCGCGTTTACTTTTTATTGATTTTAGTTCAGCTTTTAACACTTTGCAACCGTATTTATTATTGGAGAAATTTAAATTGATGGATGTAAATCCGTTTATTATTAAATTGTATTTTTCTTTTTTAACAAACAGATCCCAACGGGTTAGGGTTAATGGGAAGATCTCTGACTCTCATGACATTAGTACAGGAGCCCCTCAATGGTGTGTGAGCTCCCCAGTTCTCTTCACATTGTATACAAACAGTTGTGGGAGGATTAATAGTAACAATTACATTGTGAAATTTAGTGACGATACTGCGATTCTTAGTTTGTTATATAAAGATCAAGACATTTTGCCTTACTGCTCTGAGATTAATCAGTTTATAGAGTGGTGTGATGCTAACCACCTGATTGTAAATGTGAAGAAAACTGAAGAGATGATTTATGATCCAAAATCAATTGGAAACCATAGCTCTATTTATATCCATGATGTTCCTATCACACAAGTGTCCTCCTATAAATATCTGGGTGTTTACATTGACTGTTCTCTTACGTGGCAGGCTCATATAGATACCTTGTGCACTCGGCTACAACAAAGACTGTATTTTTTGAGAAGGCTGAGACTTTATGGGGTCAGTAGCAGGATTATGATGTTGTTTTATCAGGCTGTATTGGAGAATGTGATATCTTATGGAATACATCTCTGGTACGGTAATTTAACAGTACATTTGAAAGCTAGGCTCGGACGTCTTACTCGAACGGCCATGAAGGTCATGGGCAGAACAGAACCCCTTTATCTGCAGACCCTATATGAAAAATCTATATTAAGGGAGGCAAATAAGATTATGTATGATACAACACATGTCCTGCACTCTGAGTTCGTAATGTTGCCATCGGGGAGAAGACTTAGAATGCCTAGTTGTAGACCAGTGGTTCTCAACCTCTCCTGCAGGGACCCCCTGACAGGCCATGTTTTTGTTTTAACTCTGAAATGGCACACCTGATTCAAGTAATTAAAGGCTTAATGAGTAATTAGAGTAGGAATAGTTCAATTAATCAATTAGTCAACTACTCATTAAGCCTTTAATGACTTGAATCAGGTGTGCCATTTCAGGGTTAAAACAGAAACATGGCCTGTCAGGGGGTCCCTGCAGGAGAGGTTGAGAAACACTGTTGTAGACTAAACCGGTTTAAGAACTCATTCATTCCTTCAGCGGTTAAGTTATTAAATAATATCAAGTAGAAATAATAATTAATCTTGTACAGAGTGGCGTGATGCCGACTATTTTATAGTGGACAGAGTGGTGGCGTGATGCCAATTAATTGTTAGTGTTCAGTGTGGCGTGATGCCGATTACTTTATAGTGGACAGAGTGGCGTGATGCCGATTACTTTATAGTCGACAGAGTGGCGTGATGCCGATTACTTTATAGTGGACAGAGTGACGTGATGCCGATTACTTTATAGTGGACAGAGTGGCGTGATGCCGATTACTTTATAGTGGACAGAGTGGCGTGATGCCAATTAATTCTTAGTGTACAGAGTAGTGTGATGCCGATTACTTTATAGTGGACAGAGTGACGTGATGCCGATTACTTTATAGTGGACAGAGTGACGTGATGCCGATTACTTTATAGTGGACAGAGTGACGTGATGCCGATTACTTTATAGTGGACAGAGTGACGTGATGCCGATTACTTTATAGTGGACAGAGTGGCGTGATGCCAATTAATTCTTAGTGTACAGAGTAGTGTGATGCCGATTACTTTATAGTGGACAGAGTGGCGTGATGCCTATTAATTTTTAGCATACAGAGTGGCGTGATGCCTATTAATTTTTATCATACAGAGTGGCGTGATGCCGTTTGCGTCCCAGTGGAGGGAGAGAGTGATGAGATGCCAATCATTTTACAGTGGGTAGAATGGTGTGATGCCAAACATTTTTCCAGTGTTTGGTGTGAGTATGCCGGGTACCCTCTGGTGCACAAAGTATTGTGAGGCCAAATACTTGATTTTAAATGTGTATTTCTCTGTTTTTTTATGTATTGTGTTTGTTTTAAATGTCTGGTGCTGCAGTGCTTGTATTTGTGAGCCCAAAACAAATTTCCCTTTGGGGACAATAAAGTATACCATACCATAGCCCCTTGAGGCGGCACAAGGCCAAGCGTACTGCTTGCAACTCTAGGCAGTTGATGTGCCAATGCAGTTGAGGCCCCGTCCACAGACCTGAAACTGCATGCCCGTTGTACGTGGACCCCCATCCGTTGGCAGAGGCATCTGTGAAAAACCACAGCATGCCTGGACACCTGGACTAAGGGCACTCCAGCCCGTAGAAAAGCAGGGTCCGACCAAGGACTGAAGGTTTGGCGACAGTGCGGGCTAATGTTGACCCAGAACGTGCCGCTCTGCCACGCCCATCTCGGGACTCGATCGTGAAGCCAGCACTGAAGCGGTCTCATATGCAGCAGGCCGAGCGGGCTTTACTGCGGCTGCCATATGCCCCAGGAGCCTCTGAAACTGTTTCAGTGGGACCGCTGACCTGCCTTGAAAAGACTTGAGGCAGTTGAGCACTGACTGGACGGTGAGGCGCGCAGTCTGACCAACCGAGTCCAACTCCATACCGAGATAAGAGACCCTCTGCGTGGGGCAGAGTTTGCTCTTGTCCTAGTTGACCTGAAGCCCCAAACGGCTGAGGTACCGAAGCACCAAGTCCCTGTGTTCGCACAACAGATCTCGCGAGTGAGCTATTATAAGCCAGTCGTCGAGATAGATAGAATGCGAACGCCATGTTCTCTCATGGGAACAGACGGGGCGACAGAGCCAAGCCGAAGGGTAGGACCTTGTACTGATATGCCCGACCCTCGAACGCAAACCGAAGAAACGTTCTGTGTCGAGGAAGAATCGAGACATGAAAGTACGCGTCCTTCAGGTCGATCGCTGCAAACCAATCCTGGGGACGAACCCACCGCTTTTCTTGGGTACAATGAAGTAAGGGCTGTTGAACCCAGACCTCATCTCGGCTGGAGGGACCGGCTCGATCGCGTCCTTCGGCATCGAGATGTTGTCCTCGCTCACATCAGGAAATTGGGGTTGAGGCTGAATGCCAAGAAGAGCGTGTTATCTCCATCACAGAGGACCTCTTTTCTGGGGGTATTATGGGATTCGGTAACGATCCGGGCACGGCTGTCTCCTGCCCGCATCACTTTGATTCTCTCAGCCATAAAACAGGTGAAGCTAGGCCAGTTGCTCACTGTAAAGCAGTCCCAGAGACTGCTGGGTTTGATGGCAGCAGCATCCAACGTTATGTACATGACAACGTTAGCTGTACATGAGACCGCTACAGTGGTGGCTCAGGGCCAAGGGGTTCTCCCCGAGGGGAAACCCACTCTGCACGATCAAAGTCACGCGGCGTTGTCTCCGTGCTTTGGTCATGTGGAGGGAATCTTGGTTTCTGTCCCAAGGAACGCTAATGACAGATGCTTCCCTCACAGGTTGGGGGCGATCATGAGTGGTCGTCCAGCCCAGGGTTTGTGGCAGGACCATCATCTCTCATGGCATATACATTGTCTAGAAATGTTGGCGGTGTTTCAGGCTCTGAAACAATTCCTCCCCTGAGAGGCCATCATGTTCTTGTCCGGTCCAACAACACATCGGTGGTCTCCTATATAAATCATCGGGGGGGTCTGCGTTCGCGCCCGTTGCCCAGCTGAAACAGACTCATAGCAGACTGACGGTTGGAGGGGAGTGGTTAAGGATAGTCTATCCAACCCATCAAACTGACATTACCAGAGAAGGAACGCCATTCCAGAGCGGAAGCAACTTTTCTGATTTTGAAAAGACAACAAACTATTTTTTTTCTGTGTATTAACTTGCACGGTTTAATTGTTCACCACAAGACTAGTAATGTGCACTAACAAAGTAAATAGGGTCAATTTTGATTTCATGACAACTATGAAACTAAAATTGACAGGTGGTGGCAATATCATTGGCTGCATCCGAAAACGCATACTTCCCTAGTAGGCAAAAAACAGTATGTGACAAAAGAAGTATGTCCGAATTCACAGTACTCAAAAGAATAGACGAAATGTACCCATATGACATAGGATTTGTGAATGGTAGTGAAGTACGTATGTCGAAGTAATTACTTATTCAAAATAAGTACCTACTCAAGAGAGTATGTGATTTCAGAAGATGCATGCCACTGATGCTTTCAACCCATTTGTCCAAATAGGCTGATTCATTTAAGATAGAAGACTGTTTTTATGAAAGGGTCATTGAATCATTGACTCGCTGGATTGTGGATTCGTAAAAAAAAAAGGCTGAATGACGACTTCTGCTGTGACTGTTTGGATCTATTTTTGTTGGCGAAACAGAGCAAAAGCAGTCTTGACAATATAAAATGTACGTCACTTAAAGGAGAACTCTGGCGCAAAATGAACCTTTGGTTTAATTACACATTGTTACCTAGTCAACCGTTATCTGAGATTTGTTTTCATGATTATCAAATGTAAATAGTTTTATCTCTACAAACAGCCATCTTTGAAATACAGTCTTTACCAGTCAATCTACGAACGCCGATCCAAGCCTGCTGTTCGCGCTCACCTTATCACAACTTATAGCTCGTTCACATTCTCACCAGCGCACTTGGATCGGCGTTCGTAGATCGACTGGTAAAGACTGTATTTCAAAGATGGCTTGTGCCTGTATTTACGTGAAGTTGACTGTATGTTTAAAATATCTTCTTATTAAACTGTCTGGACACTGACAAAGTTCTCAATGCTTCGGTTTGAAGGTAGGGACCCTCATTATGCTACCGTGTTAGTGTGGGGCTATTTTCAGCCTTGTTAGTGGTATTAACAAGCGATTTTTATTTGTCATTACACTATGCCCAATATACTAGCGTTATACTAGCTTTATAGGCTAAACTGTTTTTAGAGATAAAACTATTTACATTCGATAATCATGAAAACAAATCTCAGATAACGGTTGACTAGGTAACAATGTGTAATTAGACCAAAGGTTCATTTTGCGCCGGAGTTCTCCTTTAATATGAACTCAAACATAGCATATTATTTTTACATTTATTTATAATTTTATACACCATTGGGTATAAAATAGTGATGATCTTAAAAGGAAAAAGTTAACGTCTGGATGCTGCGATGACAAGTCGTGAGCTTAGAATTATACAGTTCTATCTCCGTTTAGGGTGGTTCTGAGATATTGAGCATCAAAGTTTTTACATCCCTGCTGGTTTGTGAGATGGAACCTTTTTATTTTTTTAATAACTACTAACAAAATATTTTTTTTTACAAAAATAACACCACACAGGCATTAATAAACACCTAATGGATAAGATTATGTCAAAAACTAAATTTAGACCAAAAGTGGAGATAGAACCTTATAATTCTAAGCTCTCGAAGTCCTATTTCAAACCCGAACAGTCTGACTTAAAACTGGATAGATGGCCACCCTACTACAGTATAGTGACTCATCTTTAGTGCTTGGGCCCTGGCAAGAATACCTTTACTTTATGTAACACTTTTTATAGCCAGTGGTCTATTTAAATATAGGCTATAGTACAATCTAAACAAAACAAGCAAATCAAACACACTGACCGACACAGTGGAAAAAGAAAATGTACCTGCTGCAGCGATGAAACAACATGGACATTTTTTTTAACTGACTCCAAAATTTTTAATGATTAGTATGAAACAATAGCCTGGATGCCAGCCCGAACCCCGCCCACAACATTTTTTGGTCGGGAAGTTCGGTCTGGACTCGCTCCATTGAGGAGTAATTATGATCAGTCAAAAAATGTTCGGACCAATCAAATTTCCAGGGCGGGCTTCATACGATGATGGACAGATGATCTGCAGGGACGTAATCATCACGTTTCAAAGAGCGCTTAACTGTGGTTTCCCTCAGAGATGACTGCAGCTGGAGAACTGAGATGTATAGATTCCGCTATCGCGTCTGTTGTAAAAGAAATCGACAGCGCATTAATTTTAATAGACGAACAGAGAACTGCAATCAAGGCATTTGTCGATCGGAAAGATGTGTTTGCTGTCCTTCCGTGATTCAGCAAAAGTTTATTTTATCAGCTGGCTCCGATGGTTGCTAAGAAAATGGGACACAATGAAAACCCTGTGGTCGTTGTAGTTTCTCCTTTGGTCGCACTCATAGAGGGCCAAGTAAAAGAAGCAACACTCGTTATTTCACTTCTTCCAGCGTGCGTGCATTTGAGTTCTGTAGTTGACAACTGTGCTATGCAAAGTAGTTGACTTACTGCGTTGCTCTCATTGGTTGTAGGTCTATCCAATTGAGTGCAGTGTTTTTTTTTTCCTGGTTCGGTTAAGACATGCCTCATAATCAAAGCCCTATGGAGCAGTATCAGACTCACATTCTGACTAGAATATGAGTATGACGAAGTCAGTCTAATGAAACAAACCAGACAAAAAGAAAAACAAACAAATTCCCAATGAAGCTTCTGCATGTGGTAGGCTAAACAAACTCAAAGCATCCAGACCAGTAGGTGTCAATACAAAACCCACAACAAGCTCTGGCATTATTTTGAGGAATAAGAGCCAGCTGCGCAAACAAAACGTAAGTGTAACCTTAATATGCACATGTACCTTTTTACATTTTTATTTAACATGTAGAATCAATGTTTTTTTTTATGTTATCTGCTTTTAAAATGTGAAACTACTACATCTTTTTCAAAGTCTAACAGATATTCACAAGAGGGCAGCAGCTCACAGTTCCTCATAAGTCTTCAAAAATACATCGAAGCCTTTCCTACATTCCTACATCAACAGTATGCAAATTAAATATCCTGAAGAAAGACATTTATTTTTTTTAATAAAAAAATAATAATATATTTTCAGGCATTATTTCAGTATTTCTGTTTAGAGACAACTGTTAGCTGCATGGTCTTCCATGTTGTTAAGAGCAACTTGCTTCACAAGTCCTAATGCGCAGCAAAGTGAGACTCCAGGTATGAAATATTTGGAGGTGTCAAATAATGCACGAAACAGCACGAAAGATTCGATAATCAATAATAACTTAAAACAGTTCAAGTGCATTTTTTTGTGCAGGCATCCCATCACAGAGGAAACAGAGGAACGCCTACTGAGGAATGCTGCTGCCCAGCCTGCTCGAGCTCTAACCCAATTCATTTTCATAGACTGCAGCGCACTTTTAAAGCGCTCTGTCACGGACACAATGCGCTACTATTTCTGGCGGATTTATTTGGAAGAATGATAATGGAATAAGAGGAAATCATGCTAGTGCTATCGTAGGACTAGGATACGAAGCCGAAGAACCTTCACTTATTTCCCAGGATCTGTTTGACCCTTATCGACAATGCTTTACTTTCAGTTGGTGATCATGGCTGGTACTGTCATGCTGGCATACTACTTTGAGTACACCGATACTTTCAGCGTGCACATCCAGGGATTTTTTTGTCATGATAAAGCCTATACGAAGCCCTATCTCGGACCAGAGGAGTCCGGCGCGATCCCACCAGCTGTCCTGTACGCGGTGGTCGCAGGTGTCCCTGCACTTGTGGTGAGTGTATGTTGAAGGATAAATTAGTTTAGAAAGAGCAGTAGGCCTAGTTTTTGGCAATATTTTTATTTATATATAATAGCGTAATGTCAATCAGTTTGTGAATTGTATAGCCTAAATAGTTGAAATGTCCTGTTGATAGGGTCTCATATATTGAGCCAGCCTGCCTGCAAAGTAAAGATAACATAATGTAAAGAAATAATTATACACTTAGAAGAATGTGGCATATTAAGTAAACAAATGTAGCCTACTGATATTTATGAAATGATCAGTGTAAGTTCATAATGAAATGCTTAAAACATCAATTATACATATTTAATTGTGCATATTAGATTGCAAATTAATTATGGTTTCTGATTACAGTCTAACAGTGTATTTTTGCACCTTTCATGGTGGGTCAGTGTATAAAATTTGGGGTCAGTAAAAGAAAATAAATTAATCCTTTCATCAAGGATGCATTAAGTTGTTATTTATAATGTCAACTTAGACGTGTTGCCTATGATGTTACAATATATATATTTCAAATAAATACTGTTCTATTAATCAAAGAACCCTGAAAATAAAAATGTATCACAGATATATTTCCACAAAAATATTAAGCAGTAGGCTACAACCGTTTTCAACTACGATAATAATAAGACATTTTTTCTTATGCATCAAATTAGCATAAGGATTTCTGAAGGATCATGTGACACTGAAGACTGGAGTTATGGCTGCAAAAAAAAATCTACATTGCCATCATGAGTCAATGAATAAATGAGAATAAAAGAACAAATTACATTTTTTAAATATATTTAAAAAGAAAACTTATTTTAAGTTGCAAAAATATTTCACAATATTGCAGTTCAAAAATAGAAACAAAAAAACAAACAAAAGTTGCCACTTAGTAAATGGTCTTTTAAATTAACATAGCATAGTTCAGAGAAGTTGGTCTTTTAAGAATGAGAAATGTAAGTTGAAAGAGATCAGTAATTAAGTTGAAAAGCTTGCATCTGCAGGGTTGCCATTGCTTAATGTTTGCTATTGGCCACACTGAATCTTGGAATCTGTCTTTGAGAGTAATTTTTTTGGCTCTGGACTCTAGCTCTGTGTGCCTACAGTATATTAAAAGAGAATTTATGATGAGCAAGATATTGGCAGCTCCGAGGATCAATTAAAGAGCACCAGGATCACTACTGAGCCTCCCTGCTCTCATCTCTCATAAGAATTCCAATGGATTTGCTCAATCGATCTGAAAACACTCTGCATGGCCTTATATTAAGGCCACACAAATTCAGCCCCAAATGACTATTATTATAACCCATTTGCTGAAAGCATCACTTTTGAGCCAAGTTGTGGAGTGAAAACTTCGATCTGGTCTCAACAAGCGTGTTCTGCGGTGGACAGTAAAGGTCAGCTATCAGCCCGGCGGGTTCTAAAAGTGCAAGGCTTATACAGTGTAAGTCCCAAATATTGCTGGCATGCTTAACTTGGTGGCCATTTCTGACAAGACAACTGATACGTTTACAGTATCTCGAATTTTTATGCAGAAGTACTTATCCTCATGTTGTTTCAAACTGTGTGACTTTCTTTCTTCTGTGTAACACAAATGGCAGTTTCTTTTAAAGAAACTGTAAGTCATTTAGCCATGAAATTATAATGAATGCTGACTGGAGCTTTTAAGTTTCAAACACAAAATCACTATAAAAGTATCATAAAAAAGTGAATGACTCATGTGCTGTATTACAATTCTTTCTGAATTTATACGATAGCTTTGTGTAAGGAAAAAAAAGTAATTGGAGTTGTTACAATTTTCCTGTCTGGTGAGCTGTTATAATTCTGAGATAAACAGTTTAAATTATGACATACTTCACATAAGTCATAATTATAAGTTGTGATTATCATATACAAATTTGAATTTATGCTTTTATTGCTTATACCTTTTATCCATCATTTTGTTTTTGTCATAACTATGACTATCTCATAATTTCGACTTTTTTGATTTAGCGCTTAAAAAACATTTGCCGATATCTTCGAAACCGTTAGTCCGATCGAGACGAAACCACCGTCAGAAAATTGGAAACATAGGTCGATAGCTATATGCCAATGCCCAAATGCCAAAATATTGATAGTAAGGGGTCGTAAAATTCAATCAAAGTCACGTAGCGGTCATTTTTTACGTGTTTTTTCACATAAATGTCTATAACTCTGAAGTTAATCGAGATATCTTCACCAAAATTGACACACAGATGTAGGGGCTCACTCTGAGGACACATGAAAAAAATGGTGGGATTTTGCCTCTTGGTGGCGCTATAATAGAACAAAACATGAAAATCCCATTGATTTCAATGCAGTTTTGTGATGTGAAATGCTATACTTAATGAACACATTGCTGTAACATTACGAAACTTAGAATTTGTTACCAGCACCTTGCCTTGAAGGTACTCAAAAGATTTCAAGACAGCGCCACCTGTTGGTCAAAAGTTAAAATTAGTTTTCCAAAAATGCTAATAACATTTTAAAAAATGTGCTTATTGTAATGACACTGGTCTTAATAGATTCCTTGGGTCATGCCGAGAACATAGATACCAAGTTTGACGTATTTGGACGAACTTCCTGTCCGCCATCTTTATTTACTTTCAAAACCTTCTTTTTCGAACTTCTCCTAGACCATTCGTCCGATTTTCACCAAAATCGAATCGTGTCATCTCCATACCGTGCCGACTAAAAGTTATGGATTTCGTGACGATAGACAAAACCGTTTTCGTATACCGCAGCAGCAAAGTTGAGACATGCTGCCAAAATGACTATTAAGTCTTTATCTCTGCAATGCCTTGATATTTTGACACCAAACTTTGTATGTGTCATTGTCACCTCACTCTGACCACATCACATCGATTTCGTAACTGCGCCACCTATTGGTCGAAAGTGATAATCCATTAAATCATCTTAAAAGTTACTGTATATATGATTTTTTAGCCATTTGCCTAAATTCATCTTTAAATGTCTTTAATTGCTCCTTCCTGCTATCGGTCTGAAACTTCCAGCCATGTTGGCATGTCTTGTCGTCTGCGTTTGCGCTTGGCCCCGGAATGGCTGCTTGCAGCTATATTTGTTATAATTATTACTTTGTCAAAATGTCAACTTGCCTCATAATTTTGAGTTTTATGTCATAATTATGATTATCTTTATCTTATGTGTTGGAAATGGAATTTCCTAGATTTTGGTTTGTTCATTACATAAAGCTATCATTCTGTATATATAGCTTCTTTTTTATGATATATTTACGTATGGTGCGTTTGTGTCCTTTTGAAGCTTGAAAGCACAAAGTTAATGTAATTGGATGGGAAAAAATCACAAGTATATTCTTCAAAATTTCTCTTTTTGTGTTTAATAAAAGGAAAACATCATATGAATTGGGAACGACATGATGATGATTAATTGATGACATAATTTTTTATTTTGGCCAAACTAAGTCATCTCTGAAGCACTTAACAAACATACAGTTGCTTGCTGTGGCACTTGTGATACAGTGTATATACCGACCGGTGGTGTCTCAAGCATCAAAACTGTACAAAGGTAAAAGCATTCAAACCTTATAATAACAGTTAAAACCTTCTGTCTGGCAGGTTTTTGCCATTTAAAACTGTCAAGGCACATATAAAAGCACACTGCAAAATGATGGGGGCTTTAGCAGGTCAGCATGTATAAGTGCTCTGAAACCAAACATCTCTTGTATGATGTAGTGGTTATATGTGCTCCCCGATAAAAGAGGAGATTGTCTTCTTGACCCTAGGCCATGTGTTGCTGGAGGCAGAAGGCAGATTCATAGAATTCTTCCTTTGGGCTGTATCTCACATTCTTCATATTAAATATGAAAACAAATAAAAAATAAATTAAAGAATTTTTGGACGGCCCATATGACAGTAAGAGGAACCGTCTCACTCATCAGGCTTGGCTGTGTGACATATATGGGCCAGGATGGCTTGATGTCTATTCGAAATGAACAGTGAGTCATGTCAATCCATGTTCACAGTCCCGAGTTGCATTTGTTAAGAAATATGAATTCCTTTTGTAGAATTATTATTATTATTAATTATGAAAATGAAATCTCAGAATTTGCCATTTTATGGATTATTTTCTGTTGATGATCTAAAGGAATATGTCATAAAAGTGAAGTAAAAGGATAACACATTTGTCATTCAGTAATATCATTCTGCAGAAAGAATGTCATTCTGAAAGAATCAACCACCACACATAATTTATCTGACGCTTCTTAATTTTAATAATAAATACAATAAATAAAAAATACAAATTGTCTTTCTGAGCTTATTGTACATACCTCACATGTAATCAATAAATAGAAGAGTTTCATACTGCAGTACTAACAAGTGATGTCAAAGTGATATATCCTCAGACTCTTGGCGTAGAGTTCCCACTTCAAAAGCTCGCTCAGCCGTGCTAATATTGAGATATTACTGCTGTTGTAACCTGGAGTTTGCTGCACTGTTGAGTTTAGCGCAAGAGTTCACAAGTTCACCTGTCGCTTCCTGTGATTTTTCACATTGGTAGAAGTATTGAAATAACGGTACCAGGCTCTGATGCAGCTTAACCCTTCACATGCTGTGAACTGGTTAGCTGTGACGTGAAACAAAGTTGCAAATGAGTAACCTGTCTAGCATTTTATGAGGCTGCTATAGGTAGCAAGAAAACAGGAAGTGTACACATTAAACAACAAAATCATGTATTTGAGTTACAACAAAAAAACGTTCTGTTGGTTTTTTGATAAGTCGCAGTAAAAAGGGCTCGACAAACATGGGTTAACGAAAAACTTCCTTGTTTATGTAACTGGCCCTACTCGGATTCGAAATTGGGTCTCCGGCATGGGAGGCGGGTGCACTAATAAGGACGCTAAAGACTGCAGCCTCTAGCGTTCGTCTTTAGGCCAGGGGAGTGAGGTTTACACACACAGCTTTTACTGGCCTACGTCCATTACATTTATCCACAGCTGGGTACGGCTCGGTACGGCTCACTTAAATAGTACCACCTCGGTTGAAGTTCCAAGCGAGCCGAACCGATACTAAAATGTGACGTGTAACCACTGCAGATCACTGATTGACCAGCGTCATTGGATTTGCGACACGAGACACCAAACCCGAACAAATAAACTTCTTCGTCTTGCAGTGAAAAACATCCATGCCGAGAATCAAGAACACCATTCCATCGATATGCTCCATTGTTCCTGTGTTGTGCGTTTGTTTGTGTCGTGTTTACGATTATGTCATGGCAGTAGAGGCGGCGCAACTATAACAATCAGTCTATAATCCCACCCACTTTGAAGCAGTGCTAAACTGCAATGGAAAAGCAAACCGGGCCGAGCCGAGCCGAGCCGTGCCATGCAGTGGAAAAGCGTCATTATATTGTCAGTTGAAGCAACATGACATCATGACTTTGCGTAAACATACACGCCACTTTCAATTCAAGTGGCGTGTTATCTATACGCATTTTGAAATATCCGCGTGTATGTCCACGCCGAAATCTTTTGCGTGTATGTCTACGCCATTAAACATCCGAGTGATTCCGCGTGTATGTCTACGCCGTTAAATGTCAGAGCGAAACGAAGCAAAATCTATATCTACATCTGTGTAGCGATATTTCTTTTCCTAGGATGGTAGGAGAAGACTCATAAATGGTATTAACCCCAGTGACGGGTAGGTTTAGGGACGGGGTTGGGGTAGGTCATATATTTATATATGCATAATACAGTAATATAACGTTAAGTCAAAGGCGTTGATAAACACGCTGAAAAGCGATTATGCGTGTTGATAGCACGCCAAAAATGGAAATACGAATTGGCGTGTCATACATACGCCATTTCATGAGATCAGTCTGGTTGAAATCCAATTTTTTTGTGTTTCCAATTGGAATCTGATCTAAATAATTGACAGTCCACACTGTGTATCGCAATTGTTCAGATCCGATATGTGTCCCGTGGCTGTCTTTCATTTTCTAGAATGTCAGCGTTGGTTTCCATAGCAATGACATTGTGTTGGTAGAACTATGCCAAAAACAACATGAAGGGGTTTGCAATGGGATATGACAATGAAGTGTAGTCGTGGTATGGAATAGCTACTAATACGTCTATGAGCGGCAATATTCCGTGCTGCCGTCTATGCCTCACAGAGAAAGAAGTGAAGACACCTCATCACTGGACCACAGAGATGTCTCCATTTATAATTTTCTGCGTGACTTGCACATTGACAACAACACAATGAAATGATGTTTCATGAAACAAAGTTCGGGAGGAACACGTTCAAATAATCAATCCAATTAACTTCTTCATCAACAATCATCATGACTATCCCATCAGCATGAGAGGAAGTATATATAGGCACTCAGTCAACTCACCAACATTCCTTGACAGTTTTCAGCATCCCTCCACCACCCCGACGCCTCACTCTTGGCTTGTTCCTTCTACAGCCAGGAATACGGGGGGAGTTCGGGACAGCACGTCAAATATGCATACCATTTATTATTCTATCGGACTTATTTGTTAGTGTGAACTCGTGAAACTATGTTTCTGCAACAATGTCGACGTGTTTACATTTAACGTGGCGTGAGAAAGTGACATATAGGAAGAAAAGTGAAAATGTAAAAAATTGTAAAAATCAGATTTCATGTATTTTTTTTCCCTGTTTACATTTGCTATAATTTTGCTATAAATGATCGTCAAAAATTTGTACTTAGACTAAGAGTCTGAACAAGGCTTAAGAACTGAGGCACCATGATGAAAAGTTTCAACTAGTTTCACCTTCCTTTGGGCACAATCTCAGAAAAGGGCGGGACAACCTGTCACTCATATGAGATCACAGCAGTAGCAAAACCCAATGATCCAACGATCCAATCAATTAACAATGGACAAAAAAAGTCCCGTCCTTTTTTCTTGTTTGAGAAGCCGTTTTACTCATACTGTACATCACTATAGGGAAGAAAAGACTATCGCAACTTCTGTTTTACAATGACTTTAAAGTAACATGACATACAAATATTGAAAATTATAAGTTATATATGTATGAAATATATAAAGTAAGGATGAAAAACCGCACTCTCTAGTTATATCTCATATCTTTTTTATTATTACCATGTCCAAACAGATGCGTTTCAGCCTAAGCCATCATCAGTGTGTCACACTGATGATATCTCATATAAAGATATGAGATATAGCAACACATTCTCATCCTTTGGCGTCATATAGGTGACGCCATATGACATTTCGTCGAAATCTTACGCACATGGCATCCTTTAGCGTCAATATAACACGCACTGTTATGGGTAGGTTTAGGTCTGGGGTAGGGTTACGGTTATGACGCCTTGGGATCTGCGTCTCATATTGACGCTAAAGGATGCCATGTGCGTAAGATTTCGACGAAATGTCAAAAGCGCCACATGTATGACGCCTTGGGATGAGAACGGGCTGGATATAACTAGAGAGTGCGGTTGTTCATCTTTATTTGATAAACTTCTTTATAACTCGCACCCATAAACGTTTTGGGAGTTGAGCGCTCCTGTTCTCAGCACTATTTAAAATATATAAAGGTCAATACTTAAAGGTTATGCAAAAGATCATGGGTTTCCCATGAGATTTTTTTGTCAAAATATATGCCAAATAATATAGAGATTTAGATTAAAGGGATAGTTCACCCCAAAATGAAAATTCTGTCAGTACTCACTTGCCGGCCCAGAAAAGTTATTAAAGACATTGTTAAAATAGTCCAAATGACTACACTGGCTCAATCTTAAGTTTATCAAGCGACGAGCATACTTTTTGTGCGCAAAAAAACAAACAAAAATAACGACTTTGTTCAACTATTCATTTCCTTCTCTGTGGGCCTCGAGTTAGTTCACGTAGTGTAACTGCGCAGCGCTTCTAGGTTGTACATCACACACATGACCAGCCTTGGCCAATAGTGAGCCTACGTGTGACGTACAACACAGAAGCGCTGCGCAGTTACACTACAAATAACTCGAGGCCCACAGAGAAGGAAATAAATAGTTGAATAAAGTCGTTATTTTTGTTTGTTTTTTGCGCACAAAAAGAATTCTCGTACACACCGGGACGAATATTGTCGGGCGTTATTCTCCAGCGTTTTACAACGCGTTTTTTGTGTTCACACCCAAGCGATTTTTGCTGACGATGAGCCGAGTGAACATGGAAATTCATTCCCTGACATTAGATGGCGCTTAATGTAAAACAGAAATAGTCCTATGTTGTAGTCGCTGTCGCGTTTGTCATATAGTTCTTTAAGTTCCGACACCAACGAGACCAGCAGCTCTACATTCATCTTGCCCTGCATCTTCCTCGTCTTATTTCTTCCCGGCAGTGTTGTAGACGCTACTTGGCGTATATCTTCTTCGCCGTTACATATGTGTGCTCGGCAAGACCGTTTTGTGTTTGAGCGCCCCCAAGTTGTGTTTTACTGTAACTTCAGAAGCTCCAGACACGTGAGCAAAAGCGCCAATCTCATTGGTCGGATAGTTTTTGAGGCTGCGCGTCAAACCAAAAAAACAAACCCGAGGCGTTTTAAAAAAAAATTACGCTTTTACGCGTGGCGTTTTTTGCGTCGGTGTGCACACTCACATTGGCGCCCTTTGTCTAGTCACGAGGCGTTAAACGTCGGCGAATATCGCGCGTGAAATTCGTCCCAGTGTGAACAGGCCTTTAGAAGCCTATGGAGGAGTGAGCCAGCTCTCAGATTTAATCAAAAATATCTTAATTTGTGTTCCGAAGATGAACGAAAGTCTTACGGGGTTGGAACAACATGAGGGTGAGTAATTACTGACAGAATTTTCATTTTGGGGTGAACTAACCCTTTAATTCCTTATATGACAGGCATTCTAACTTTTTCATATATCAACGCAAGTTGTCACAAAACCCCCAGCCGTCTACAGCTTTATTCTTTCAAACCTATCCAGCACTAATTGCGAGTGTTTTTTTTTTTCATAGTTCCTTTGCCCCGGGTGCTCCCTGCCAGTTTGAAAAAATCAGGTTCAAGACCTTGCTGGGAACTGGCATCTGGCCAGCCGAAAATCAGACCTCTAATCATTTCCATTGTGTTCATGAATTGGTCTTTATTCTTCTTCCAGTGTTACAAATTGCTCAAATACAGCCTGTTTTCTTGATTTTGCCTTCAAGCCGAGAATTAGATTTTAGCTTAATTTACATCTTAGATCTAAGTAAAGATCAAGAAATAAGCAAAAAAAGAGAGAAGAGAGAGGGAGATTCTACAAACGAAATGTGCCATTAAAAGTGCCTTGTTTGGTTTTTGGTTTTGTCTGCAGATTACTGTGACAGAGTCCGTGCTCTTCTTGCTGCAGTATGTCTCTGAGGATCTAGACAACCGAGAGAAGATCATTGTGATGGGCGACTGTTGTTACCTCAACCCTCTGGTCCGAAGGACATTTCGCTTTCTTGGTATGTCTTCACAGGCTGGAGCGTCACTAATTAGGACAAATGTAGATTTAGACTTTTTCTTATCTTTGTGCATTCGCGCCTGCACCAGAAGAAAAGGCAAATCGAGATGTCAGGCACACAAACAGTACTTGCAAGTTTCTTGTGTGGGGTAGACGCTCATGGTTCATGTCAAAGCATCCTCTTAAATTATTTATAATATTTCTTGTGCAGAGAGGAGTTGAAGGGGAAAACTTTGGGATGTTACTTGGCCTGAAATCACACCAGACTACATATTAGCTCCCATAACTCCAGCAAACACTAAGAGGGAAGCAAACTCTCCCCCACAATATATTTAATTTAGTGACTCCATTATATTTATATAATCTTACAAAATGAAGCAAAAAGATTTTACATTTACGTCCCCACTTATATGTTTGGTCCCCCCTGAATATTGTAAAGAAATTTACTAAACAGTGGCATTTCAGCTCAAAAACCTTGATAATGGTCACTAACTACCTGGAAAACATCTTAACCAGATTGTGAATGTGCTGAAGTATTCAAATCAACACCTCCCATGAAGCTTGTTATAGAATGTGCCTTATTCACAAACTCGCCGAAAGCAGGTGGTAAACAGTTTTTTTAAAGATAAACTCTTATTTGCATCTTCTGTTGATCATAGAAGCAGTTATTTATATGGGCCATTCTACAGAATCGGTTCAAAGTCAGAGTTGGAAAAGTCTTGTAAAAAACTGGCCTTTTCCCACAAATTCTGTATGTATGCAAATTGTATAATATCCAAGGTACACATTTCTAGTAATTGTGCTGTTAATTCTCATTTTGTATTTTCAGAAAGTTTTGTACAGTAAATTTACTGGCTCTTGTCTGTTACACGGCACCTCGCGCATCTCATCTAAGTGTGCTATCATGTGGTTTTACGAACCATATGATTACTCTTGAGTTTTGTTGTAAGAACAACTCAGCCGAAGTTCAGTGCTGTGCCCACATTAGGTTTCTGGTTAAATATGGAGTCCTCTGGAGCATAATGAATAAGCTCGTTAATGTGGAGGCAGACGGAGGAGCTGTGAGTAAACTGACAGTGGTAGCGCTCATTGTAAACTAGTTTCAGTCTGCTGCTTCGCTCATAGACAACATTCAATGTGACAAAGCTGCCCACGCTTACATTAAGATTTAAGTCTGGTTGGTCTGCTTTCGAGCCCAATATTCTGGTTGTAAAAAAGCTCTAGACTCACCCAATGCTGAATGTGCTTTTTATTAGGATTTGTTTAGTGAATAGGCATTACAGGCAAACAACAGAAGTCATATTTAAATCATTGCTATTGTGCAATATTTATATTGGGGCTATCTATTTAACATGTTCATTTAGTGGGATTAATAATGAACAATTAATCATCCCCCTGATCCATATGCACACTTCTGTTAAAAAGTTTGGGGTCAGAATGTTTTTTTTTTTTTTTAAAAGAAATGTATACTTTTATTTAGAAAGGATGCATTAAAATTATCAAAAGTGACAGTGAAGACATTTATAACGTTACAAAATATTTCTATTTCAAATAAATGCTGACCTTTCTTTTTTCATCAAAGAACCCTAAAAAAAGTATCACGGTTTCCACTAAAAAATATTAAGCAGCACAACTGTTAGGTATAAAGAAATGTTGGTATCAACATTGGTATAAAGAAATGTTTCTTGAGCAGCAAATCAGCATATTTGAATGATTTCTGAAGGATCATGTGACAATGAAGACTGGAGTAATGATGCTGAAAATTTAGCTTTGCAATTACAGAAGTATATTAAAATACAAAACGTACTCGGTTACTGACGTAACCTCGGTTCTCTCTAGAGAGGGAACGAGTACTGCGTAATAGCTTACGCTAGGGGAAAACCTCTTTTCCACGAGATATTGAAGCCAAAAATTATCCTTAATTTTTTATTAATGTAAAACGCTTTGCAGCAGCAAGCAGACACAGGCGAGACAGCTCGCGCGCCTATTGGCTGCTCTTGCGGCAAATGCAGCAGCCTATCGAGAGAGACTCTGCGTGACGTAATGACCAATGGGGGCAACTCGCGCCCATATCGTCACGTCCCGCCAGAAAAGGCGTGGTCTCACTCTATAAATATGCTCGTTAGGCTGGTACAAGCTGGTTTTCATCGCCGAAGCGAAACCAGAGCGTATTCCAAGCACGGCAAGATATGCAGTACTCGTTCCCTCTCTAGAGAGAACCGAGGTTACGTTAGTAACCGAGTACGTTCTCTTACGAGAGTATCTCTCGTACTGCGTAATAGCTTACGCTAGGGGAACACAATGCAACACACCGTGCGTACAGGGATCCAACACCAAAGTCCCAGAGGCAACGCCCAGGGCCCATATAGTGCATAATCACCATGAACTCACATAAAGTGAAGGAAGAGAGGCTGGAAGCATCATTCCTTATAAAATAACACCCAACAGGGTTATTATATGACAATTAAACGCGCAGCCAGGGTGAAAGTTTTCAGCCTGAACTGGATGGTCATACATGTGTCAATACTCATGGAGCTGTAGTAGACTCAGCATTTGGGCCGCACAGCGGGGCAAATAGCACTGAATTCTAGACCGCCTAAAGCTTAGCTTGTAAGGCAGGTACCTCCAGGTTATAGTATTTTATAAATGTAGACGGCGAGGCCCAGGCCGTACAGATATCCTGCCGGGTAACCCCGCTAGACCATGCCCACGAAGAGGCCACGCCTCTTGTGGAGTGCGCTCTGACACCCAACGGGCACTGCAGGCCCTTTGCAGTGTAAGCTAGCGCAATGGCATCCACTATCCATCTGGATGGGCTCTGTTTCGAGGCGGCAAGTCCCTTGGAACGTCCGCCAAACAAAACGAAAAGCTGCTCAGTCTGTCTGAAAACAGACGAGCGCGACACATAAGCTCTCAGTGCCCTGACGGGGCAAAGGAGACTCGCGTCCTCCTCCTCATTGAGAACCGGAAGGGCAGACAGGGAAATTACCTGGGCCCTAAACGGTGTATTGAGGGATTTCGGCACATACCCGTGCTTAGGTTTGAGGATGACCTTCGAGTCATTAGGCCCAAACTCCATACATGACGCGCTTACTGAAAGCGCTTGCAAGTCCCCTATGCGCTTCACTGAAGCGAGAGCCGTGAGAAACACTGTTTTGAACGACAGGTGTTTCATGTCCACCAGCTGGATTGGCTCGAACGGGGCGCCTTTCATGGCCTCCAGGACCGTGGAAAGGTCCCACGTCGGGACTGAAGGGGGCCTGGGAGGGTTTAGCCTCCGAGCTCCCTAAGGAAACGCACGACTAAGTCGTTTTTCCCCAGTGACTGGCCAGATACCGGTTTTGAAAACGTTGCTATGGCCGCCACGTATACTTTGAGCGTGGATGGGGTCCTGCCCTTATCCAGTAGCTCTTGAAGGAAGGAAAGCACTTCTGAAACCCCGCAATCCACAGGTGAAAAGCTCTGGGCTTGACACCATGCAGAGAAAACAGACCATTTCGAGGAGTAGAGCCGCCTGGTAGACGGAGCTCTAGCCTGCGCGATCGTGTTGAACACTCCTTCCGGGAGGCTAGCGGGTACCCATTGATGGCCCACGCGTGCAGGGACCACAGCTCCGGGCGAGGATGCCAAATCGAGCCCCCCGCCTGAGAGAGGAGGTCTCTCCTCAATGGTACAGGCCATGGGGCAGTGCTGGTCAGCTGCATCAGGGCAGGAAACCACGTCTGGTTTGTCCAGAGCGGCGCTACGAGCAGCACTGGGCATCCGTTTCCCCTGATTCGTTCCAACACTTGAGGAAGGAGCGAGACAGGAGGAAAAGCATATAGGGGACAGCGGGGCCAAACATGAGCCAGTGCGTCCTTGCTTTTCGAGAAAAACCTCGGGCAATGAGCGTTTTCGTGGGACGCGAATAGGTCCACTTGTGCTCTGCCGAACGTTCTCCACAGCAGCTGGACCGTCTGCGGGTGCAGCGACCACTCCCCTGCTGGAACATTGTTCCTGGACAGTCTGTCTGGTCCCACATTCAGGTGACCAGGCACGTACGCTGCTCTTAGTGAGAGCAGGTTGTGCTGAGCCCAGACCAGGAGGCGTTCCGTCAGCCTGTGAAGGTTTCGTGACCTGACGCCGCCCTGGCGATTTATGTATGCCACCACTGACATGTTGTCCGACCGGACCAAGACATGGTGGCCTGTCACCTGGGGACAAAAGCGCCGTAGCGCTTTGTCGACTGCTATCATCTCCAAGCAGTTTATGTGAAAGAGCTTTTCCCGTTCTGACCACAGGCCAGCTGGCGGTCTGCCCTCGAGCAGCGCTCCCCACCCCGAGGTGGAGGCGTCCGTAGACACCACCTTCACACTCGAAGCGGTCCCCAGGCTTACACCTGACTGATACCAGTCGGTTATTTTCCAAGGTTTCAGAGCTGAAACGCACTGTAGGTCGACCTTGAGGCGAAACAGACCCGCTGTCCATGCCCTGGGCGGAACCCGCGCTTTCAACCACATCTGCAGTGGGCGCATGCGAAGCAAGCCCAACTGGAGTACAGAGGCTGCTGAGGCCATAAGCCCCAGCATTTTCTGAAACCTTCTGAGCGGAACTATCGAGCCGTGGCGGAAGGATTTCGCGACGCGCTGAATATTTAGTCCGCGCTCCGGTGACAGGCGTGCCGTCATGGATAGCGAGTCTAACACTGTTCCCAGAAAGGAAATTTTCTGACTGGGAGACAGTGAGCTTTTCGCCCAATTGACTGTGAGGCCCAGCTCCTCGAGGTGCTCGAGTAATGCGGCCCTGTGTTTTATGAGCTCCGATCGTGATCGAGCTAGAATCAGCCAATCGTCCAAGTAGTTCAGGACTCGCATGCCCTGAAGTCTCAGGGGTGCGAGCGCCGCGTCCATGCACTTCGTAAATGTACGGGGTGCTAGGGACAGGCCAAACGGCAGGACTGTGTATTGAGACGCCTGGCCCTCGAAAGCGAATCTCAAGAATCGCCTGTGATGGGACGCTATTTGTATTTGGAAATAGGCATCTTTCAGATCTATTGACATAAACCAGTCCCCGTGGCGCACTTGCGCGAGGATTTTCCTGGTCGTAAGCATTCTGAACTGGCGTTTCACAAGCGCTCTGTTCAGCTGTCGCAGATCTAAAATGGGTCTGAGACCCCCATCTTTTTTCGGTACCAGAAAATACCTGCTGTATAGGCCCCCTTCGCTCTGAGCCTGAGATAAAGGTTCTATAGCCCCTTTGCTCAGTAGTTTCGCTATCTCGGCACGAAGTAGATGAGACACTTCGTTTTTCACCGTAGTTTCGACACGCGCCGTATAACGGCGAGGGCGTCGAGCGAATTGTGGCGAGTAGCCTCTCTTTATAGTGTTCAGCACCCATTCTGATACCCCGGAAAGCTTTGACCACGCATCTGCGTGAATAGCTAGAGGTAGAATGAAATCCGGGCTCTGGCCGCGGCAAAACGGCAGCTCGAGAGCCCTGGTATACTGGGAACACAACACCGTGTTTACAGCGTTCGAGGCGGGGGGCGCGCTGATTACAGCGGGCGGCCTGGCCGCGCTCAGCTTCTCTATGGCAGATTGTGCAGAGAAAGTGAGCGGGGCAGATCCCGTAGGATTCGGCGTGTTTGTGTGAAAATGTGGGCGCGGGACAGCGGGCACATTTATTACACTGGAAACACTGTCGGTTAGGGCCGATTGAATGTGTGTTGGTTTCGTTTTTACAGAAACCAAGGGACACGCAGCGTGTAGTGTAAGCGGGCATTGTGTTATGGGCGCGTTCACTACATTGTGTGCACAATCGACCTGAGTCGATTTTATTTGTGCTAGCCCTGCACCGTGGCGGGCTGTGTCTGGGTGTGGGAATGGGCACTTGGGCGTGGGCATTCTTATAACACTCATAACACCATCGGCCGTGCCCGGAACACCAGAAAATGCACTCTTTATTGGATTTATCTGGGTAGCCGTAAAAACGGCTTTTGTGCGCAGGCAAGCGGGCTGAGACACCGGCTGGCTCACTGCGAAATACACTGGGACAGTCACGATGCTTGGAACTGACCGAGCGAGAAGTTTTGGTGGAGAACCGGCCACAGCGGGATCTGAACACCGTCGCTTTCCTAGAGTGGCTAGGAAGGCTTTGAGGCCTCGGGCTTGATCTCGATCCTCGGCCGGGGCCCGCGCTGAGGGGGGCGGTGTCCAGCAGAGCGAGAGCGCGGTCTTTGGTCTCGGGCGTGGCGGCGCTGTGAAGCGGCGGCGGCGGGTGGTGCAGGTTGCGGCTGAGAGCTGCGAGCAGACGGCTGTTTAGAGCGGCCTGCAGCGGAGCTCGAGCGCTTCGGAAGGAAGTGCTTCATAGCCTGTGAAGTCTTCTGCACCTCCATGAATCTGTCCGCGAAATCTTTGACGGCAGATCCGAAGAGGCCCGCTGGTGAAATGGGCGCGTCTAGGAACACAGAGCGCTCGGCTTCCGTCATCTCGGACAGAGTCAACCATAAGTGTCTCTCAGCCACGGTGAGAGAGGCCATATTCCGCCCTATGGCCTGTGCAGCGGCTTTAGCAGCGCGAAGAGCGAGGTCTGTAGCGCTTTTCAGGTCCGCCACGCAGATCGCTTCGGGTCCTTCCTCGTCCATTTTAAGGAGAAGGTCGGCCTGGAAAATCTGCAGAATAGCCATAGTGTGCAGCGCTGGAACTGCTTGCCCGGCGGCGGTGTAAGCGCGTCCGTGCATAGCTGATGCACTCGGCAGGCTTTAGAGGGGAGCGTCGTGTGAGCGTGCCGTCCAGCGGAGGGCGGGCAAAGAGCGACTCGAGCGAAGCCGGCGGGCGAACCGGCGAGCTTTGGCGGGCTGGAGATAGCTCGGGAGCGCGCTGGAGAATGATGGCTCGGAGAATGATGCCAGGCGAGTCCTCAGAGTCAGCATAGGCAAAAGCTCGCAATGAGGGCATCCGCCGTCAGCGAGTGCGATGGCCGCGTGATCCTCACCCAGGCAGGACACACAGATGACGTGGCGGTCTCCGTCGCTGAGTGGGGCGCGGCACGAGCCACAGGAAGGCATCTTTAAAAAGACGCAGCTCTTTTGTGACGAGAAGTGAAAGTCGCGTCAAGTAAGCGAGCTAACACTTCTCAGCAGAGTTAAATACAGAGGTATATAAAAGGATATAGCACGCCGGAAAGCGCAGCAGGTACGGCAGTTGAAGGCGGCGAGGCCAGCGACTCCAGAAGCTCGTCCCGCTGAAAAGCTTGCTTCGACGGCGCGGCTTCTCACTCCGGATCCAGCGATGCGTGTGCTTCGCTGAAGAGATGAAAATCAGCTTGTACCAGCCTAACGAGCATATTTATAGAGTGAGACCACGCCTTTTCTGGCGGGACGTGACGATATGGGCGCGAGTTGCCCCCATTGGTCATTACGTCACGCAGAGTCTCTCTCGATTGGCTGCTGCATTTGCCGCAAGAGCAGCCAATAGGCGCACGAGCTGTCTCGCCTGTGTCTGCTTGCTGCTGCAAAGCGTTTTACATTAATAAAAAATTAAGGATAATTTTTGGCTTCAATATCTCGTGGAAAAGAGGTTTTCCCCTAGCGTAAGCTATTACGCAGTACGAGAGATACTCTCGTAAGAGAACAGTTATTTCAAACATTAATAATATTTCTCAATATCACGGTTTACTTTATTTTTGATCAAATGAATGTAGCCTGCATGGTGAGCATAAAAGACTTCTTTCAAAAACATTGTAAAATCTTACCGACCTCAAACTTCCGAAAGATAGTGTAAATTCCTTAAGTAAGACTGAAATTTGCCTCTGGATAATACAGTGTCTTTGTGTCCCTCCAGGTGTGTATGCTTTTGGCCTCTTTGCCACTGACATCTTTGTAAATGCCGGGCAGGTGGTAACGGGAAATCTGTCCCCACACTTCCTGACGGTGTGCAAACCCAACTACACAGCGCTGGGGTGCCAACAGGTGGTGCGTTTCATCAACCAACAGGAAGCCTGCACAGGCAATGAGGATGATGTCTTGCATGCTCGCAAATCCTTTCCGTCCAAAGAGGCGGCCATCAGTGTTTATGCAGCTGTTTATGTTGCTGTGAGTAAACTCTACTTGTACACATACAGTACACAATAGAAAAGGATCACACTGTAGTCTAAACAGCAAATAACAAATAGGTATCTTGTTTTCTACGGCTAAGAAAGGTTTGGAAACAGTTGCATTCTGTTTGTGGAAGCTTTATGAATGTTATTTCACATGTGAAGAGGTTGTTTATGTATAAATTAAATCAGCAAAAAGGATAAGTGTAGCTCAGGGAAAAATAACATTTTTGTCAGATTTAACATTTTAGACTAAAGGATTTTGTTCTAACACTCCTTCAAATTCTGATGAGAGAAGCTTTTTATCCATACTATGGTATTGATCCAGGCATGAATTGGGTTTCATAACATGTTTTTAAAAAATGGTACTCCTTTTTAAAAAGCATAAAAATACATGTTCCATTTATTCTTGAAGTCTAAAAGCTACAAGGCCTCTCCCAGCAACACAGCATTCACTTTGGCCACATCAAATTGATTTTCATTTTCCATCAGTTCTCTGAAGGTTTTTAAGTTCCTTTGCCTTGCTTTCTGATTTTTGATCATGTTAACATCTGGAGTGACCTGTGAGATCTCACTCAGGGCTTTCATCTCAGTCAAATCCATTAAACTTTAAGCGTGTCACAAGTTAGTGTACACATCAAACTTCACATTTTTGTGCATTGTCTTAATAAATAAATAAATAAATAACAGCATATTTCACCATGCAACCTTCAAACCTTCAATCATACTAATCAAATTGATTACTCTGTATGACTCCAGTCATTAAATAAATCAGAAATGGTGTACTTTTAAATGCTAAAAGCCTCAAGGCAGATGGTAGGAGATCCATTTAATGGTTCCTATTACAATAATAAAACAAATAACTTCCCTATAGACAGAAAAAACTTTCATCTGTCATATCCAAATGACATTGTGTCATAGAGTTAGTGGAGAGGAGGAAAATCAATAGATCTACCATGACTAAGGGCTGCTCTATTATTTAATCACCTCGTTTTGCCTGTGATGGAATCTTAAAATAGTACTTCACCTGAAAATCTAAATTCTGTCACTATTTACTCACTCACACTCATTCCAATCCCATTTTCTGCTATCTTGTCCAGTGTAGCACAAAAGTACAAATTTATGAGCTGTAAAATATACCATAACAAAGCTTGCATCCAGATTAAAAAATCATTCAACTTTCTAATTTGTGAAGCGACCTTGGGTTCTTGAAAGGCGCTATAAAAAAATAAACATATTATTATTTAATATTTGACATCAAAATGACAAGTTCTATGAAACAGATCTTCAAAAATGTCTACTTGTGTTCCACTAAAAAATACCAGCAAGATATATTTTTAGAATGAGATGAAAGTATGTAATGACAGAATTATTAATACCATACTGGTTATTATCATACGATTTTACAGATAAAAAAAAAAAAAAAATCAGTATCGGCTGATATTGGATATTTAATTGCGCATGCTGCTTTTTTAGATTTAGATTATCTTTGTCGTTATCTAATGCTCACATGAAGTTAATATTGAAAAACACAAATCATTTAAATGTAATCTTTAACAAATCGAAATGTCACACTGTATTGTTGTAAAGACTAAACCATTTGCAGCATTCTATTTAGACAAAATAGTATAGAATTATAATATCATCCATTTATCCGCAAACGGTCAAAACATGGAAATAATTATGGGCTTATCGTATTGAATTTTAAGACGTGAGATTCCACAGGAACAGGTAAATGAATGCTTGGTAGAATAACGTCTGTCTGAATGTCGCTGGTGCTCCCTGCTCAAGACATTAGAGTTGTACTTTATCAAACCCTTACAGTGAGTTGAATACAAGACCAATCCCCCCATACCCCCTTCCCCCACCCCCCGCTTTTGTCCACCTTCCCTCATTCCCCTAGGGCTTAATTCTGGACTAAAGCGACACAGGTTTTCTACAAATACCACTAGACTAGCCTTCAAATGCCACCCTTCCAGTCAATGCCAATGTCTTGGATAATTGAAACAATGTAGCTGAACCATGCAAATGTATTTGATTTGAAAAGCACTTGCATGTCAGCAGCATCAGACACATTCGCGCACACTGATCAGAGTAATTGGTGCATGTTAGAGTGCAGTTTATTAAACAGGTGTTTGAACAGTAAAAATGAAAACCTGTGTGTGTTCAGACAAACATGTCCACACGTGAGCAGGGAATGAATGAACTATGAAAAGCGTTTACACAGTGGTTAGAATGAAGATGTATTACAGAGTGCTCCATTCTTCCTCAGATGTACATCACATTCTCTGTGAAGGCCAAAGGGACACGGCTGGCCAAGCCGGTGCTCTCTCTGGGGCTCATGTGTCTGGCTTTCCTAACTGGGATTAATCGAGTGGTGGAGTACCGCAACCACTGGTCTAAAGTCATCGCTGGCTTCATCATCGGTGGAGCCATTGCTGTCTTTATGGTGAGCTCACATATGAGAACACACAGATAATAAAGATACAAATTCAATCAATTTTTAAATACAAATGTATTTGATATAGTTGATCTTCTTGAATATTTACAAATACAAGTACTGAGTGTTTCTAATGAACTGAATACCTTTTATTAATATTATGTTTAGTTATAATAACTACCGGTCAAAAGTTTGAGGTCAGTAAGAATTTTTAAATGTTTTTTGGAAGAAGTCTCTTATGCTCACCATGTATGCATTTATTTGTTAAAAAAAAATACAGTAAAAACAGTAATATTGTGAAGTATTAAAATTCAAAATAACTGCTTTCTATTTAAATATATATTAAAAAGTAATATATTCCGGCGATGATTTCAGCATCATTACTCCAGTCTTCGGTGTCACATGATCCTCCAGAAATCATTCTAATATGCTGATTTGATGCTAAAGAAACAGTTCTTATTATTATCAATGTTGAAAATAGTTGAAAATAGACCCCAAACTTTTGAACAGTTGTACACAATAATGTAAAATACTGTATACTGTAGTGTTATGCAGTGTTGTTCCTTTTGCGTTTTTATATTTTGTGATTGATAAAACATTCAAATTATGTTATCTAAAGGTTATATTACATGAAATGCACAAATCTTAAGTGTCTTTGAAGTCACCGAAAATGTGACACTAAAATAAAAACTGTTTAAAATAACGTGTTGTGGAACAGTAAAAGCAAACGTTTCATTGCAACTCCTGTTTAATCTGGTCCCATATAACTACCGGTATATATAACCAGGCAGACATTTAAAGCAGTGTTGAGAAAGTGGGCATCAAAAAGTCTGAAGACACCTGATTTAGACAAATTATAAATAAACATTATTGTACAGAATTGTAACGAGGTTCAGTTGTTATAGGAAGAAGGAGGCAGGAAACGGCGAACATTCAACACTTTAATAATAAAATAAACAAATACAAAATGAAAGTATAAGCCAGCAGCCCCTCACGGACGACTGCTGGCCAAATAAAACAGGAACAAAACACAACATAAAATCAGCCCTGTTCCATCTCCATCTTCTCTGTCGTCACTCCTCCTTTATGCTTCCGCTCCTCGGTGAGAGATGCGAGACCGGTGCCTCTCACAGGTGTCGCTCATTACCACTCACGCCACCGGCCTCGCGCCGTTCTCTCACGTCTCTCGGCCTCGTCCTGCTCGCCACATGAATATTTTGGTAGTGCTTTAACAGAAATGCAAGCTTCTGTTTAAATACCTCAGACTTTTTTTTTTTAAAGTGCCTGACTTACTGTACAACATTTTTTTTGACAGTACCCAGTGCATCTTGACAGAGAGTTTGAGGGATCTGCGGTACAGAGTTGCCTTCAAGCCATCTGAAATTTAAAGAAGCCACATACTGTAGCAGCAAACCACTGATCTTATGCAGACTTTTGCCCATCACACACACACTGCATATGCCTACATACTAAGAGAAAAAGCAAGAAATACATACAAATATATGTGCATTATTTATATGAAAAAACATAGTAATTCATACAGTAATGTTACACTCAAGAAGAAATGTGACATATGGCTAGATAATTAGGTCAGGCCACAGGATAGGGCACATGTGTGGCTTCCTCTTTAACAAAACACAACAGTTTGTACAGTGCTGGGCACACTGTTGTTTGAAGAGTGCACAGTGAAGATGAGAAACTCATTGTGAGCATTAGAGGAAGGTCACACATGAGCTCATGCGTGCTTGCCTCACATTAGGCATAACAGCATTGTGAGTGAGTTTGTGGAAGCGTGAATATTTTATTTTTTGTGGTGCTTTAGTCATACTGTATGAGATATGCACTGACCTATTTCTGCTGTTAGGGTAGGTTGGGGGAGGGGTGCAGGGAGGAAGGTGAATATACACATTAAACTCATGGTCAGATCAAATCTCTTAAATGTCACATCATCAGAAAGGAGGCAGTAGTGGGGAACAACAGTTTGTGCTTAAGTAAATGCATTGCAGTATTCTTGCTAATGTCTGTTTCCTTCTGATTCCCTAGCAGTTTGTTTTGCAGTGGAGTTCAGCTCAGGGCTCAATAATGAGTTTTCCCCCCGCTGACATTGTCAGGACAGGAGAGTAGTTCTGATTTTACTTGACCTTTTATTTGTGTCAGGAACATTTTTTTAACCAGTATCATACATGCAAGAGGGCTGTTGTTTTGATTATTAACAGGAGTAAGCCAAAGCAAAACGTCTCCAAGCAATACACGGTAGTGGTGTTTGATTCCTGAATGAATCAGTGTTTGAATCAGAGTAAGGTAACACTTTAGAATACGGTTCCTTCGTTAAAGGTTCTCTAAGCGATCCTGGGTGACGTCACTTCTTGTTGACGTTCGAACTATTGTCAAACAAAACGGAGGCTAGCTAGACCCTCCCTCCTCCTCATCCGCACACTAACCCCCCAAACCACACCCCCAAACCCTTCTTGTCGGTGATTGGCTAGAACAGTTTGTTATGTTTTGGGGAGCGGGTCGCTGCAGTTTGTTTTTGTTGCTGTGTGTGGAGCCAGGGCTGTCTACAGAGATCGCGTTTCTTTACAGTGTGTTCAGGGGACAGGCAGCCAGCGGATAGTGAGGAGATGTTTGCTGTATGTGACAAAAAATGTTTTGGCCTAAAAAACGCGTGACATCGCTTAGAGCACCTTTAATGAATAACTACACAGGAACAAATGAGTAACACAATATTAACAATCTAGTAACTACTATTAACTAACAAGAAATTCTGATTAACAAATTAGTAAGTAATAGCGCACAGATGAAAGTGGTAGTTCACTATTAACTAATTGATAACTACTATTTTTTTTATGCTTCCCAGAGAACTACTGAAGAAGATTAATAGTTCATGCAAAACTAATCAATAACTAATGCAGGACAAATGACTAGCACTACATTAACATTAATAACTGCTGTAAACAAATACACAAGGTTTATCAATATGTAATAGCATAGCAGACTTATGATTTGGGAAATAATTAGCCTATGCTCTCTCCTAGAGAACTATTTATCAACTGAATAATTTTAAAGAAATGGCTTTTTAAATGCAGTTATCGGGACCTTACTTGTCCTGTAGTGATTCAATGCCAGTCCAGAGGAATGCCAGAAAATTGGCCAGAGTCACGGTGACGGCTGGAACATATTGAGTTATCGGCCATCCATATACAGTGATTTTATTATTTAACCTATACCTCGCAAATTTTTTATATTTTTTATTAATGTCTCCTACCTCATACGTGTGTGCAAATATCTTGTGAAGGATTAGAAGATTCTACTCTTTAGGATTGGCTTTTCATGTAATAATCATGATAACTAACTAGTAATGACTCAAGTGTTACTACATACTTCTAAAGGAATGACTAATTATTTGGATCCGTATTCTAAAGTGAAGATTATGGTAACTAACTAGTAATTACTCAAGTGTTACTACATACTTCTATGGGAATTACTATCTAAAACTTCACCAAAAACCTCAAAAGCTTAAAAGAATTAGTAATTCCTTTAGAAGTATGTAGTAACACTTGAGTAATTACTAGTTAGTTACCGTGATCTTCACTTTAGAATACGGATCCAAATAATTAGTCATTCCTTTAGAAGTATGTAGTAACACTTGAGTCATTACTAGTTAGTTACCATGATTCTTACAGTAGTTCTCTGGGAAGCATTAAAAAAAAGTAGTTATTGATTAGTTAATAGTGAACTACCACTTTCATCTGTGCGCTGTTACTTACTAATTTGTTAATCAGAATTTCTTGTTAGTTAATAGTAGTTACTAGATTGTTAATATTGTGTTACTCATTTGTTCCTGTGTAGTTATTCATTAACGAAGGAACCGTATTCTAAAGTGTTACCAGAGTAAATGATTTAATGATTCACACATATAGTCACTTGTTTCGGTTCTGAATGAATTAGTGTTTTGAATGAATCGATTGAGTAAATTATTCAATGACTCACCCATAAAGATAGTCACTTGTTTAATTCCTCACTGAATCTAAATGAGTTTGAATAGAAGTTAATGATTCAATGGGCCCTATTTTAACGATCTAATCGCATTGGTCTAAAGAGCACGGCACAAGTGAACTTAGCGTCTCCAGAGAGCAAACGGATCTGCTCGTGCGCGAGGTAACGCAAGCAGACCATCTATGGGACAAGCCGGATTCCACCATATCTTTATGTACACAATATTAATCTTTTACATTGTAAAAGTAAAATGGAGTTTATATCATCTAGCTGTGCTTCCGGTCCCGGTTGCGTGTGTGTCTGCTGCTGCTCACCGGGTGTCTCTCCTTCTTTGCCATCGCTGGATTCCTTCTCTGTGTCATTCTCCCCTGAAATCTAGTGGATTACCGCATCTCCTCCTGGTGTCTGCCGAACCTTCCTGCTCTGTCGCTGGAGCATTGTTGCTTTGCTGCTGTTGTATCAATCCGTGGATTAATGCTACAAACTTTGCTACAAACTTGCTCCTCCAGTTCTGTTTGCCACAGCCCAGCACGCCTGCTCTTCCCCTGCATGATCTCTCTTCCTCGCTCCCCTCACATGACTACTACCAGTGGTAAGTGTGTCTTTACCCGCTTGCCTCGTTGTTGTCCCCAGTCTGTTCAGTGGTTGGCGTACTAAACTGCGTTAATTACATTGCGGTTGTGTTGTGAGCCTGGTTGGCTAACTTGTAGCATTAGCGTGGTGTTGCTGTGTCACTTGTGGCAACTTTACTGTGTCCATGTCATGTTTCCCGTTGGCAGCTGGATTAATGTCCTGTCAGCTCGCCTTATACTGTGCTTGTGTGTTTTTTGTAACTTGGCAATGGAGCCAGTTTACACCCCTGCTGCTCTCAAACTTTTTCGCTGCCACACCCCCCTCGATGTCCACGTTATGTTCATCGCTCCAAAAGACAATCGGCTCTCAATGGACATGATGCTCAAATCCCAACTGTTTACACGTCCGATCGTTGTCGACGATACCAGGCAAAGAAAAGGGGAATTAACCTTGACAACCTTCGTCGCTCTCCTAGGCTGCCTCCTCCTGCCTCGTCATCATGTCAGAACTTTAACATTGGCCACCTAAATGCACGCTCAATCACAAACAAAACGGCCCTAATAAACGATATCATCGTTGACAAAAAATGTGACTTGTTTTGTCTCTCAGAGACCTGGCAACAACCCGGTGACTGCATTAATTTAAACATGCTGACCCCCCCTGGCTACTGCTACTTATCCAAACCCAGATCTGTAGGGAGAGGGGATGGGTTGGCTGTAGTGCACCGCTCAGATCTGACTGTTAAAGAACTTAGGCCATTTGAAGTTACATCTTTTGAATATATTGCTGTGAAGGTTGTTTCTACCCTACCCCTTTTAATATTGCTAATCTACCGCCCCCCTAAACCATCTGTACATTTTCTGTCTGAATTGAATGAACTTCTCACTGTTATTTCATCTCTTTGTTCTGCTATGATTATGTTAGGGGATTTTAACATTCATGTGGATACTAATAGTTCTTACACCTCAGAGTTTAACTCTGTATTGAACTGTTTTAGTTTGACACAGCATGTTGACTTTCCTACTCACACTCACGGCCACACTTTGAATCTGCTTTGCTCTTCTGGTCTAAATGACATCTCTGTCTCTGGTTCCATCTCTGGTGTCTCCGACCATAAGCTCATTGAATGCTGTTTTCATATGAACACTCCTACTCCCTCCTCAGAGAAAACGGCTATTACATGTCGTAACATCTGGTCAATAGACCACAACATATTTGCTGCCTCTATACAGGCCTCGCCACTGTTTGACCTTGACGAGCTCTCGTCCGCGGATGACTTGGTTGCTATGTAGAATGGCACCCTGACCAGCCTGCTTGATAGCTTAGCCCCGGTTAGGACTAGGCGTGTACCAGTAAACCGTTCATGCCCCTGGTTCACCCCTGAGCTCAGGAAACTTAAGGCCGCTGGCCGCCGTCTTGAACGTCTATATAAGAAAACTGGCCTTACAATTCCTTCCATGCTTTACACAGAACATACTCAGATATATAGGGATGCCCTCAATGCTGCCCGGTCAAACTATTACTCATCGCTCATAACCTCCTCCACATCCAGGCCTAAAACCCTGTTCAGGACCTTGGACAAACTCCTCAAACTCCCTGTCACTGCCTGTCCCAAGACCCCTGAGCAGTGCCAGGCCTTCTTACACTTCTTTGATGACAAAATAAGCCAAATCTATCACTGCTTCAACCCCAATGCTATCTCTCTCTTCTTCTCCTCCCTCTCTGGGCCCTCAGCTTTCCCATTTCACCGCTATAGACTCCCTCACTATCACTGACATTATAAATAAGTCCAACTCCTCATCATGTCAACTTGACCCTGCCCCCACCCCTCTACTTAAGGCTTGCATCAGATCCTTAACTGAACCCATTGCATTGATAGTAAACACCTGCCTCAACTCTGGTGTTGTGCCTGTTGCCCTCAAGACTGCTGCAGTCACACCCAAAAAAATCGGACTGCGACCCAACATCACTACTAAACTACTGCCCTATCTCCAACCTCCCCTTCCTGGCCAAGGTACTGGAAAGAGTGGTGGCCTCACAACTACACACCTTTCTTAATCACCATGATCTGTATGAGCCTTTTCAATCTGGCTTCCGTTCATGTCACAGTACAGAGACTGCCCTTCTACGCATAGTTAACGATCTTCTCTTGTCCGCTGACTCTGGTTCACTTAACATTCTCATCCTCCTTGACCTTAGTGCTGCATTCGATACCATCAACCACAATGTTCTAATCGCCCGTCTGTCTGCTATTGGTGTTTCTGGCACAGCCCTGAATTGGTTCCAGTCATACCTCTCCAACAGAAGGCAGTAACACTTGGGTCACATCAGTCTTCCAAGTCCCCTGTCACCCGTAGTGTCCCCCAGGGTTCTGTACTTGGGCCCCTCCTCTTTCTCGTTTACATCCTCCCTATTGGCCCGATTATACGCAGCCACGGTCTTAACTTCCACTGTTATGCAGATGATATCCAACTCTACTTTACCATTCCCTCTCCCTCTGATCCACCACCATGCTCCCTCACTGACTGCCTCTCTGACTTAAAGTTATGGATGCAAAACAACTTTCTCAAATTCAATACAGATAAAACCGAAATTCTGCTGATTGGCCCTAAAAGCATCCTTTCCAAATCTCACAGTCTCACTCTCAACATTGATGGTTCACCTGTCCACCCTACCCCTGTTGTTAAAAACCTTGGCATTTTGCTTGACTCCACCCTTAGCTTTGATCCTAATATCAAATCACTCACTAAGACTGCCTTCTTTCACCTCCGTAACATTGCTCGCCTCCAACCCTTTCTCTCTGTTAGTGATGCACAGACTTTTGTTAACTCATTCACTACTGCAACACACTTTTCCCTGTTAAATCACTTCAAAGGTTACAATATATTCAAAACTCGGCAGCCAGGCTCCTCACCCATACCAGACAATCAGCACACATCACACCCATTCTCCACCAACTCCACTGGCTACCAGTTCCATCCCGGATCAAATACAAAGTACTTCTACTCACCTTCAAAGCCCTCCACAACCTTGCTCCCCCCTACATCCGCAACCTCCTGACCCCATATACTCCTTCCTGCTCACTAAGATCCTCTGATCAAAATCTCTTGGCTATCCCCCGCTCCAGACTTTCCACCCTGGGTGGCAGGTCCTTCAGTGCCTTAGCCCCCAAACTCTGGAACCGCCTCCCACAACCTCTTTGTGACTGTGCTTCTCTTCCCTTCTTTAAAGCACATCTCAAAACCTTTCTGTTTAATGATCATTTCTCCACAACAAACTCATAGCTTCACACAGATAACTGTCTTTGTTGTATTGTTTTGGTTGTTTGCTGTTGTGTTTCATTGTCTGTCCGCTATGTAAAGCGACCTTGGGTTTGTGAAAGGCGCTATATAAAATAAACGTATTATTATTATTGTAATCTTTTTATTTTTAATATTTGGCTAGTTTGTGTGCTGCTGTGCATCCCTGTGTGTTTAATAAGCAGTGTACGCACGTTGTGGACCCGCCTATAGCCGCATATTACTAACGCGCTCTTTAAATAACATAAAAATATTGCGCCATTGACTTTAGACCAGGTTTCAGTTGGTCAATGGCACAGTCTATTTCAGTTGCCTCAAAATAGCAACACACCAACAATGCGCCTGAACACGCATCATTTTCAGACCAGCACGCCCATGGGCGCACAAATGGGCGCAAATGCATTGGCTATTTAAACAACATGGCGCATGACGTGAAAATTATAACTGCGTAAGGCTGAAACTAGCAATAAACACTTGCGTCGCGCCTGGCGCTGCATTGCACCAGGTGTCTGGTAGAGCCCAATGACAATCTTAAAGACAGTGGATGTGTCCGAAATTGCATACTCTCTTAGTAGGTGATTATTTTGAACAATCTCTTACTTTGCAACCACTAAAAAAGTATGTTGTATATAGTATGAATGTGAGTAGTATGAATGTAGTCTGGATGTACTTCATTCGCCATGTTGTCATTATCATGTGACCTTCCAGTGTCAGTTACGTCGTTTCACTGCCATTCACAAATCCTCTCCTGTGGCCTCATCTAATAGTACATAGGGTGTAGAGTGTTTGGGGCGTTGTGCCGACAGGGCCCCCCGCAGCTTGGGCCGTCCGTTAATCTATCCTTGGATTTCGGATGCAGCCAGTTACTTGTTTTGTTTCTGAACGAATCATTTTTGTGAATGAATCATTGACTCACTTGTGAAGACTTGTCTTGGCTTTTCGATGTAACTTGTAGTAAGAGTTGTTGCGTAATTGAGTATTTAAGTTTTCTTTACAAAACAAAAGTAGCGGCATGACATCCTAAATTAATCACTTTTGGCATATGGTAAAAATATTATTGATATATTTTTCAACCATTTCTGATACTTGTAATACTATCACAAGTAATTTTATGTTGTGATAATATCACAGCTATATTAGCCAAGCTGACAGGGCTACCTTAGCGACATTACATAAGTACAATTGGACAACAATGTTCAGTACATCCCAAAAATCACAAAAAAAGTTTTCATTTATAAGGCATAAAAACACATTTATACGGCATGATCAACAACCAAAACACAGCGACTACGCAAAACTCTCCTCTGTCCTCTCAGACAGGCCCAGGGTCATTTTTATAGTACAGCCCTGCTGTATGGTTTAGAAAATGGTTAGGGCAGCACACACAGCACAGAAAATTAATTCCTCCATCTGTTTAGTTCAACTTAGGTTCTCCGGGAATGAGAACGCCCTGAGATGTCCTCCGCTGAAACTCTCCCTTGTGTTATGCTGCAGTCTAGCAGAGCATTGCCTGTAGTGTCTCATTGAAAGTACTCATTTTGGTCCGATAATGGATGAATCTCCTCCAGGACATGGACTTGCATGCTTCCTCCCTCCCGAAAGAGCACAGAGCCTTTTTACTTTGGGCAACAAGTCATGCGAGCATCTTTGCCCTTTCGAGACTTACATAAATCATCATTTACACTCCGAGAAAAGCCATGCATGTGTATATGTGCTACAAAAACCCTTTCAGAGGTGTAAAACTTCCCTCTTTTCTCTCTTTCCTTTCTCTTTCCCTACGGGCGCTCTTGTGTTAGGTGATGTGTGTGGTGAAAAATTTCAAAGGGAAGCCCTTACTGGATGAGATACCGCCGGAGGAGAGTGTGTCCAGTGGTCCCATGATCAGTCAGCCAAGGATGGAGCAAACCATGGAGAAATACATAGTGTCCCAGGTATTCAACCTCAAGCCTTCATGTACACTAGAATCATTAATACAATTCAGTCATTATTACATATTAATGTATTACATTATTACAAGTGCTTTATTACAGTAAGTGGCCATTTTCTATCCAAAATGAGATTATTAACAGCATTAACGCCTGTTTATATCATCACAAATGTTTTACGAGAAATTTCTGTATGTTTTTCGCTTGCAATTTGTCTTTAGACTGTTGATTGAACATACAATCTCTGAAGTAGGAGGCGCTCATTGAAAACCAAAAAATTTACACAAAGCAACACTCCGCAACTTTCCTTTTTTGACACCTGTCTGTCAAGTCAAGCAGTATTTACACATTTTCAAACAGCGTTTCAGATTGTTGTATTTGCTATGTTTATCACACAACACCAAATACAAGAGTACAGAGGCAAGAGCCGATTCTGGATTCTTTCTGTGATATTCACTGTCGCATAGCACTCTGGTTGTGAGCACCATCAGCAGCTCTGGGCATGTGACCAAACGCTCAAATCTAATTGGTTGGCCAATTTTTTCACAGTGCTATGAAAAAGAGATTAGGATGCATTACCAGCCATTCATTCAAAATCGAGCTTCTTAAATTTGCGTGGATTCTGATTGGCTGTCATTGTTTTTATCGTTCATCAGCTGGAAAAAAAAATTGCTTTTGAAAGTGATTCCAACAATATATTTGCTCTGTGTCATTATAGTTCTCATTGAATTAGAACAATCATTAATCTTTATAGTTATTGTTATATTTATTGTCCTTGGTGTGAAAGGTCCTTTACTCTAATGTAGATGAGCTTACATGTCTCCTACCAGATCATTCATCCACACTTTAAAAATTTGCAAAATACAATGTCAGCCTTATGTGGGTCATCTTATGAGCTTCCCTGTGGCAGTTTTCAGTTTTTGCAGCATTGAATTTTTAACTGTAGGGACAAGAATATAAAACCTTAAACGGTATTAAACACACATTTTTGGTAAAAATGGGGCTTAAAAATGTCAAAGATCATAGATGAAATCACAAGGAATGCAGCTGTTTGATAAACAGAGCTTTCCTTTTAGCTTCTTTTTTGAGTACTGAACTTAATCTCTGTCCACTTCAGTTCATTCAAGCATAATAACATACTTTTGCTGACAGCCATCACATCGAACAGCCTTTGGACACTGAATATTATGTTCTGAATGTTAAATATGTTCTTCCCTAGTAAATCCCATTATTTCTTTTCAGTATGTTCATTTGGCTCCTTTGCTGCAGGCCATTTCTTGTATCTGTGTCACAATAGATCAGAGTTAGTCAGTGGGTTTATCTTCCAGTCTCAGAAAAAAAATAGACACATGCAGCTGAATATATAATTTCTTCTTCCTGCTTTTGAACCAAACCAATGAATTAGATGTGCACACTTTTCTGTTTTTGATTTTCGGGTTGCATGAATTAGGCTTTTAAGTCCTATGTTTTCCACCTCAGAGAGCTAATTATTAAATCACAGATGTCCACAGATCAGATATACTGTATGCGGTATTCAAAAGCATTGTTCAGCAGGGCTGCCATACAATATTCAACAGGTAGTCGGTCCCGGTCATGAACCCACAGTCCAGTAGCAGATATTGTTGCCTTTGAATTCCATTATTCATCAAAATCAGAGGAGTCCCGCCCATCTTTGATTAATAGTTCAATATGACTTCCCAGGATTCATTTCGAATTCATATAAGTGTGAGCGCATGGCCTCCGTGAGGCCGTTCATCAAGATTACGTATAAGCCCAAGACATGTGCACCTGCAATGCATGGCTAGTACTCACATCACACTTGGTTATTTCAAGGATACATCATTAATCTTTAAGGTAGCTATTACTTATTTCCACAGCCTTGGAAAAGTGTGCACCAGTTCTTTAACTTTGCAATAGGATGGAGAGGTAAAGAAGCAGTTGTGAAAAGCAGCTGTTAGCGCTCCTCATGTCTCAATGACCAAAAATATTTTACATTAAGTTTGAAACGTGACAAATCTGTTGTTGGAATCAAATGGTTTTGAACATTTTTAAATACTATTTTCAAGAAAAGTTCAAATTTAAGGCATCTAAAAATACCATATTTACCACAAATATGTACTAGTAATTATATTATCTTTACACCTTGAATATGTGTGCCAGGACCAGTAACAGAAAGAGAACCCACATGCAGATGAATACAAAAGGCAAAACTCAGCTAAATCCAGCCCAAGAAGGTCAGAAGAAAAACAATCCAGGAAAAAACAGACACTGTGTTGCAGGAAAAAACCAAGCAGGCAAAAATCCCAGACGGGGCAGGCAGGTACTGATGTCAGGACAGGGAAGGGTCAGTAGGGAAAGCAGAACCAGTGGATGGGCAGATTGGAGGGCAGGCCTCTAACAGACCACAAAGAGACAAAAGTTGACCACTGGAGAATCCAGGAAACAGGCAGGTGTGCTGGCTTGATGGCCCGGGGCAAGAGAAAGGTAGATATTTAACAGTCCAGGCTAACAGAACCAGGTCAGGAGAAGAAAACCTCAGGGTCCCAGGCAGGCCAGATCAGGCAGACTAAGCCAGGCAGGACAACAAGGGAATGCAGGACAGGCAGAAAATCCTGAGACAAAAAACAAACTGGACAGCCGACAAAAACACTAACTGGATATTGAGAGCAGAGGCAAATAACTATCCGGCACATACAAAGGTAATAAATAGGGCAGCAAACTAAGAGGGTAATAAGAGGCAACAGGTGAGGCAAATAGACTAATGGAAAGGAAACGAGGGGGTGCAGGCAAAGACATAACAAGGGGGATGCACATTTTAAAATGATGTTTTATTAACAAAGTTCGGGAGGAGCACGTTCAGTTAATTAACACGAGTGGAGTGCACTCAGCAATCAATGATAAGAGGTATACCTCTATCATTGATACCCCCCCCCCCCCCCCCAAGGTTTTGATAATACGGTTTTCTTTGTAAGAATTTCATCTTTTTATGAGGGTTTTTTCTTAATTGTTATTAGGACAGTTGTATCAACCGGATATTTCTGCCATTATGCTCACCAAAAATATTTTAATACAGACATTTAAAACATTCTCAGGATAGAACAATGGTTTTGTAGTTATAGTATCATTGAATTAGATTTGAAAATTTGTGAATATTTATTAGATCTAGACAAACTGAGTGTGATGTAATTAACCCAGATACTTAAATGTATATTTTTGGTTGATTTTCAGAATCCCATCACCTATGCTGAGATCACATGACAATGAAAAGCCTGCTAGCGAGACGAATGCTGTGGATAATGTTGCTGCTCTCCGGTGTGACTTCTTACTTTGAGTGCAACGTTGATATTTACTTTTAGACTTCTATTTTCAAGTGTGTGAAAAAATTGTTGTCCTCCTCGTAACTCTTTTTTTTTTTAAATAGGTATGGTAGGGTCGCAACCATATTTTTATACAAACATATCACTGTTAGCATTTTTTAGGTGAGGAGGGTAAGGAGGAGTGAACGTGGAATTGCAACATGATGTCAAATGAAATGTGTTGAACAAATTCTGATGTTCCATTTACAACTTGCTCGTGCAGATGGTATTGGAGGGAGAGACAGGCTCATTATAGAAAGCATTTGATTGGTCCAAACTCAGTGTAGTACATGATGAGTATTTCCAGGAACTTATAGGACTATGTTAGCATATGGTCTCAATGGACCAAAAATAAATCCTCTAATTTTGATTTCACAGGGTCTTTAAAGTGAGCTCAGCTGATGTGGGCATGAGGTGATAAACCGAAATCATGATTTTGGTGTCATAATGGCAGAGAGCACCTTGGGCAGAGCTGAGGGCTTTAATTGTGACTGGCAATGCATTACAGGGCTCACAAAAGATTAGATGCTCAAGCTTTTGTCCAAAGAGGCTGCTAGGTTGTTTATGAAGGGTTGCTTTGTGTGCTTTTATGTGGCCTGTGTGTGTATTTGTGAGTCTGCCCTTGATGTTGCCTCTGTGAGAACACGGTCTCTAGTTGCTTATAGAGAAGGCTGTTTTTTTTTTTTGTTTGTTTTTGCCAAACACTGGAATAATACATGTGCATGTCAAAGAGAGAGAGAGATGGAGATGGAAAGATAGAGGGGATTCACCTTCATTGTGTGGAAAACAGTGCATCTCAGTCAGTTCATACAAATATATAGCAATGTTTGCATTTGGACACATTTGCGATTTCACAGTTGTATGTGTTTTAATTGTATCACAGACCTCGTAGCATTAAAAATAAGTGTTTGATTGAATTTACATTCTGCAGAGTGATTTTATACACTATACTGAGCATATGTTTGATCTCTCACTGCAGTGATGAGATTTGATTTTCAAATTAATGCTTTAATACATTAAATATAGTGTCTCCTAATGATGTAAATCATGTATCCTGTTTATCTCACTCATGTAGTGATACTGAACATCCCCAACCCTTTTATGTCCACTGTTAGTGTCAGCAGTTGATGCTTTCATCATGGAAAGCTTGTGAATATGAGAGTTTTTGGCTGGCTAACTGAGGAGTTTATAAGGCACACAAAGCTGCGTTGAGATTGTGAAAGTGCTATAAATTGAAATTAAAATTAAAGTTGTTTACAGTATACATACTTTCCTTCATATTTGATGCCTAAAACCCCAAAATTTTGAATGGAATTTTGATTGTGAAAAGCTTGAAATGTTTTTATAACCATATTGTGTATACGTTGGGCAGTATATTTAAACAGCTTGTGTCGATGGTCAATCATTGACCTCATTGAGACTGAGCTGGAAAGGAAAGCAGATCTTCCCTGAGCCCGAGGTGTCACAGTAATAAAATATTTACTCTCAGACTCACTGTCACTCTGTATCTTTTATGTATGATCTCTTGCGTTCTGTGATTTTTTTTTATGTCCATAATATGTAATTTGAAGATGCATTTTCTCATTTTAAATTTATAATTTACTGTTCTGTTATGTAAAAAAAAAAAAATCAGAACTGTGTGTGTTATCTGTCTGAGCTGGATGATATAGCTAAAATAAAACAACATTTTTTAGTAATTTGTAATAGTCAATTTATATCTTGATATTTTCTCTGAAATGGCTTAAATGAGTGATTGTTGTTGAATGCAATAGTGTAATTTTTTATATAAAAGGCTATCTCACAATGCAAACAACAAAAATATTTACCTGACATTTTTTGCTGCAACACGTTAAATCATGTAAAATGCCACGTTGAGGCTTTTAACACCTTTGAGTGATTAATGCCCGAGAATCATTGAAACTAATCTTTTTAACAGTTCATGTTCTTCTCGGATGTCATCAAAAATATCCTAATTTGTGTTCCGAAGATGAACGAAGGTCTTATGGGTTTGGAATGGCCCAAGGCCAAGTGAGTAATTAATGACAGAAATTGAATTTTTGGGTGAACTAACCCAGACTGGAGTAATGGCTGAAAACAGTTACTTTAAATTGTAATATATTTGACAATATTATTGTTTTTACTGTATTTTTGCGAGCACACGATTCTTAGCGAGTAAGACTACTGAAAAATAAGTGACTACTGAAATTTGTTTATACCTTAAGGTCTAAATTCAAATATAAGTTATTAAAAGTAGTTACTTTCCTTAGAAATATAATTGAGTAAAGTTTTCAATACTTACAAAAATAGATCAAGATGAAGTAGAATCACGAAAATCAAGATGACGTGAAGTGTAAACATGAAAACTGTGATGTGTAATGATATTGAAATATAATGTTTCGGTTCGAATATATCTCAGTATTTCATAGACTATCCTGTCAGTGTGTTCTTTTATCTGGACAAAGACGCGGGCCCTTGTCATGCCCTTCCTTTGAATTAAATTAATTTTATGAGAAGCTTGAATGAAATCTTCAGAAATGAAATCAAGATTCCCCCTGGGTACAGAGTTCTTGAAATGTCATTCGAAACATCCAATGCATTTTTAATTTACATTTTGTCCATGGGAGACTTGCACTGTAAATGGGGCAGAGGGGAGGCGGTGGGCATATGCACTGGGACTCACCCACCACACATGAGCTTCATTAATGGAGGAGATGAAAGCAGGACATCCAGGAGGACCCCCGAACTCCAGCATCCTTATGCTTGGACCAGCAGCTGATACGTGACCTGAGAACTGATATAACCAGAAAAACACAGCACACATTTTCCTACATCTCTATTCATATGTGATGTGAATGTTTGGATTGTTAAGAGGATGAAAGATGACTGTTGTAAAACATATGTTAGCAATGTAACATTTTGAGCAATGTGAAGAACATCACATCCCTAGAATAGTTACATAAGACCATGCAGCTTGACTGAAATTGATCACTATGCTAAAACATCTGAAGATATGAAAGAACACAAGTTCTACTGAAACAACATTAAGCCTATTAAGATGATCAAACGTTCCTTGTTTAATCTATTTTTTTTTTCTTTCTTTTTTTTTCTTTTTATTCTGCATGCTAATCAGTCAGACAATAACTAATTATTGAAATTATATTGTTTTGTTGACAATGTAAAACTAACCTTGACATTATTTGAGAAGCTGTTTTACTTGCACATCACAATAGGGAAGAAAAGATGGCAACTTCCGTTTCTTTGCCATTGAATTCTCATGATTTTTATATTACTTCGATATTATTCATGTTCAATGAGTTTTCCTTTCTCGTTTCCTTCAACTCAATAAATGAAATAGCAGTGCCCTGATGATTAATTCTATGCACTGCATTATTTCAAGAATAAGATCTTGTCTGCGGCTAGATTGGCCAGATTGAATGCTCTTTAATGCTGCCAATGAATCTGAGCATATTACTGCTTTCTTCATTCTTCCTCTACCCACTAGAGGGCCATGACAATAGCTACCAAATACAGCTGTAAATAAAATAAATATTTCATTTTGTGTTGCAACTACAGCTACTCCTGTTCTAATATCCTGTATCATTTGATCCATCTAAATAATTGTGTCATATCATATTTCAGGTCAATATTGATTAAAGCTGCAGTCCGTAGCTTTTTTAAGTTAAAAATAATCCAAAATAATTATATAAAAAAAAAACTTATTCTGCCAGTGGTCAAAACTATCTGCTTGCCATAGCTAGATTCAAAACGGTTAGCTTGTAATAATGATTTTAATTCCAGTGGTACTGGTGGGTTTCCGCGGGAAATTCGAGCATGTCTTTGCGTCATGACGTCACACCCGTAGACATAAAGAAGGAGTATCGGCTATAGCCGGCTATACTGCGCGTGACGAGATGTTTAGATGTTTAGGCTTTTCTCGCAGCACTTTACATAATTAAACTTATGGCATCCAGAAAGATACAAACAACAATCATCAGTGTCAACTGGAGATTCAGCAGTTATAAAACCCAAAAGACTTCGTACTTCGGATTTAAGGTGGCTAGAGAAAGAGAAAGAAACCGTCTCATGCGAACACAAGGATTTAAACATCGGCGGGGGCTTTTGAAAAGTGCGTGAACTCCGTGTTTTGAAGGGGTTCAAAACGGAAGAAGAGACGGCTTTTTTCTGCTGAACAAGTAAGACATTTCAATAGTTCAATCGTGTAACAGTACGTTTTCTTAATTCACACAGTTATGGAGTTTCCTTTGTTGTGCCTTTCTCGTTTTGCTATTATGGAGAATATGAATTCTGAACTACACAGGTAACCATAAAACACATTAAATTTAACATTAGTCACGCAATGCTGATGTTGTTAACATGAACAATTTGAGAACAAAGTAGGCTATAATTTGCACGGTTGCTGTAAATCGCGTTGATTAAATCTAACGAAGCTTATCATGTCGAATGCTTTTTCCCCCTTAGTTGGTCAGAACAAAAATGGATGTTACTTAGTTGTTCAGAAGACATTTTCTTATGAAAATTCTTATGTTGGTCAAACTTTCAAAAAGTGAATCTGTGATTCTGTATGACAGTATCCACACAGCGCGGTGACTGACAGCAGCACTCGCCTCAAAACACTGTGTTCATCCGCGCTGTTTCATGCCGATTTACAACCCACGTAAAGATGATAATTCCGCGAATCACTGCAGTTACAGATTTCGAACAGAGAGATGGCGACAAAGAGGAAAAGCTACGGACTGCAGCTTTAACTCGTTTTTTTTATTGGGTCACAATTCTGTTTCTTCACTTCTTCTATTAAATGAAGGTGTATCATAGGCATTATAAACATCCAAGGTGGGATTACTGACATTTTGACTGTATTACTGTATATTTTATGTGGTTTAAACCGATAGATTTCGATATTTCCCATCAAATATTTTTATTATTACTTCTTCCATATTCCCAACATTCTGATAATATTGCCTTTTTTCATTATTGTTCAATGTCCATTAGTGTGTCCCTTTAAGTGTCACATGTTTATTTGATAAAAAGTCTTTACTGTAACTTACAAACATAATGCATCCTTGCTGAATAAAATCCTGATCCTACTTGAATGGTAGTGTATAAATAAGACATTTTTTTGTCTTGCTATCCTAACAAGTAAAATCAATTCTTAAAAAAAAAAAAAAATCATCATTAAAAATAACTTAGAAAGAGTAATGCAATCAGCTTATAAACAACAATAAAACAACTATAAAATCATCTGCAACTGAATTTAATATTTTATAATTGCAGTGACAGGTTTCAGGATATTGGTTTCAGTTAACATCTGGCATTTCTAATAAAATATACAGTCATGATATAAAGAAAATGATAAAAACAAGATTAAACAGGTTGATTTGCAGTGTTACTTCATTTTTTTTTTTTTTTTTTATCTTAAATGTCTATTCACTTAATTAGTCAATTTCAAAATCAGTTTTTGTTTTTATATATCTGACAGATATATTTGATGCCAAAGTGGCTTACAGTTTATTCAAGCTGGAGATTCTATCAGATTGTGTGTTTGTTTGAGTTCAACCCATGATCCATGATCTTGGTTGAGCTACAGAAATGCATTCTTTTTAAAAGTTTAGTAGAATTAAATGTGGAAACTTTGTAACTTGGGTATGTTTTTGGCAACTTTGACTTTTGAGTAAAAGTTTTAACTTACTTTGTGAGCCCCTGTCATTAAATAAGGAGAACAATTTTTAAACTCAGGCCAAAACCAATTGACAGTACTTTTTACACATTTAATAAACTAACTGGGAGATATGAGGGAAGATCTTTCTTGGCGATGAGAGTATCATGACCCAGCATGACCTGCTGTATATTCAGCAGTGTCACTTTCACATTTCACATGACTTTATTGCTAGGATTCATTGCCTGAACATCCTCTATGGTGTTGAGCTGATCTCAGATCAGTTGTAGAAGAACAGTCAGTACTGATTTCATCATGAGTAACACCCTGATTCCCACCCTGACCTTGAGAAAATTTGTTGATGTGTCAGTTGGCTGCAGATCAAAATCTTTCATCCTCGACTGTTCTCCATTCATTCGCAGATCACATAGCAGGGAACTACACAGGCATATCTCTCATATTCTGTGTGTGAAGTTCACATCTGAGTAATGCAGAAGTTCAGTCCCTGTGACCATGTGCTGGGTGTTAAACTCTCAGAGGTGTAAAATATTTGAGTAACAGTGCTATAATTAAGAGATATTTGAGGGAATCAGTACTTGATCAGTAGGCCTACCAGTACTTTACGAATACTTTTACATTTAAGGTAAAATACTTTTTACATGATTCCAGTTTTTCATGTAGACTTAAAAGGGGTAGACTGGGTACAGTTGAGACACTTTTTGCGTTTAGATTTTTCACACAAAAATAGATGCTGAAAAGACGTGAATTTCCACATGATATGCCACATGACATTTCATGAGCTTGTAGACTAAGATATTATCAATCAATATTACTCATAAGTAGTTTATATTTTCCACAATTATCTCATAAAAATAAGGTGCTTTTTGTCTCAACTTTGTCTCAACTGTACCCATATGTGGTACAGTTGAGACAGTACCATGGTACAGTTGAGACACCCATTTTTAATGATGTAAAGGTAACTAATCGTTCATTGAAAATATAATAAATAAAGACAAATAAAAAAATAACAATTGGGCAACATGTTTGTTTATTCATCCATTCAAATTCATTAATGTTATTTAAATTAGCACTGGTTAAATTTTATAAAACAGAAACAATATATTTTATATATTCATTAATAATACACAGTTTAATTATCACAATTTTATTTCATTTGCAGCTTATGCTGGCTAATTATGACATTTAACCTGTTATCATAACACTGAACAACTAAACAGTGTGTTTCCTAATCAGTGTTTGGAATAACGCCGTTTAAAAGAACGGTGTTAGGTAACGATGTTATTTTTTCAGTAACGGGGTAATCTAACTAATTACTTTTTCCGTCGTTACAACGCCGTTAACGTTACTGGACGTTAAATGCGGTGCGTTACTATGCGTTACTATGGGCGTCAGTTTGGTTTGAAATGTGTGAGGGACAGAGACGCATTCAGAAGTGCACTTTCAGAAGTGCTGGGTACAACGACGCAATATACGTAAATATACGGTTAGTAAAAAATATACTAATGTCATAGAACGGATACCTAATACAAATAAATAAAACATATCCAGTTAACTAGCAGAGCATTCATTTAGTTCGCTATTAAATAAGATATCTAGCGCTTAAATCTGTTGTTTTTGAGATCCAGCTGAGCGCTCGTGCTGCTGCGATCAGTGTCATGGATACAGTTGTTCCCCTTCGAAGGGAACTCAACAATACGTCATTCGACGCTATGGGGAACGCCTCAGGCGTGACAGGTGTCTGAAATCACTATCAAATCACGTCAATCATATTGACCGGCGACAGCCCGTGAATCATTAGCGTGAATGATTAACGTGCGACCTGGAAGTATATAAGGGCGCCTTGCAAACATGACAAATCTCATCGTCTTCAGGGACTGTTTTGTATGAAACGCTACTCAAATTACGAGCAAAAAGGTAAGATGAAACGCACAGCAAAAGCAGATTGTTTTCGTAAGTGTGCCGACCCGTGTCCGAGGTTTCTGACACCGGCTGACACACACGAGCTGTGCGTTTTTTGTTTGGGAGAAGAGCATGCACGGGAGGTTCTCGAGGGAACCTTCTGTGCGAACTGCGAGCATTTTTCTCTTAAAATGCTCCGCTCTCGTCTGGCCCTCTTCTCGAGTGAAGGGGGCTCAGCATCTGTTCCTCGTGGTGCAGGTCCCGCTCGTGCTGAGGCAGAGCGGCGACTTTCATCATGGGGTTCTCAGATGGAGCTCGTCGATCACCTTGAGAGGGCTGTAAACCTCTCAGATGATTCGACGGCTGACGAGAGCGAACTGCAGGTCGATGGGGGAGATTACAACTGAACCTGCAGTTGCGGCTCTTCCGGACGCGCAGGAGATGGTTGGGGAGGTTTATGATCAGGAAGATCTTGAACCTCCTCAGCCACCTGCCCCATGTATGCTGAGCTGGTGGATGTTATGGAGCGCGCTGCTGACAGGCTGCAGTTGCCTTGGCAGCGCGCTAGAGGAGGGGCCGCTCGCGGAAGGCTCGATGATCGGTTTCTCCCCGGCCATACACCACCAGCTCGGGTGAGCCTTCCATTCCTTCCTGATCTACACATGGAGATCGAGAAGGCATGGAAGAACCCATACTCTGCACGTATTCACCAACATCAGCGGGCCAGTTTCGCTGATGTTGAGGGGATCGGAGAGCATGGGTATGTGTCAATGCCGCCCATTGACGAGATGTTCGCGAACTATCTCGTGTCTGGGCGGGCAGCGACACTTAAAGCTCCAACCCTGCCATCCAAATCGCTGAAAACAACGGCTCGTTTGAATGGCAGAGCATACACGGCAGCAGGTCAGGCCGGTGCTGCACTTCATACCATGGCGGTGTTACAGGCGTACCAGGCCGACCTGCTGAGGGATCTCGACCAGGGGGCAGGGTTGTCCCCTGAGGCGGTGGCTGAGCTGCGCCGCACCACAGATCTGGCTCTCCGGGCTACCAAGCAAACCGCTGCCGCGATCGGTCGGTCGATGGCGGCGATGGTGGCCACGGAGAGGCATCTGTGGCTAAATCTAGCTGGCATCGGGGAGAAAGAAAAAACCTTTCTCCTCGATTCACCAGTTTCGCCTTCCGAACTCTTTGGCACCTCTGTAGAAGCGGTGGTGGGGAAGTTCAGGGAGGCGAAGGCGCGCTCAGCAGCATTTAAAACATGTATACCGCTGAGATCCGCGTCCGCACCCAGGCAGGCGGGAGAGCCTGGCCCTTCACAGTCTGAGGACCGTAGGCAGGGCCAGCGAGCCAGTGTCGCCTCTCGTGCGCCCCCTCCCTCAAGGAGCAGGTCGCAGAGGAGGCGTGACTCCCGCCACAGAAGAGATTTGAGGGAGGTTATCCAGAACAAACGCTCACGGCGTCGGTAATGGATAACCTCCCCGGAGGGTCACGACTTCTGCCCTCTCTCTTCTGACCCCCAGGCGTTCATTACATCAGGCCTGGGGATGGGCCTATGATGAGAACTATGTTCTGATGGCCCACCCGGGCCTGGTTGGTGGAAACGCCCCTTTCAGGCATGTAAAGTGGCGGTTCCCAGGTTCGTATAGAACTTCTGGCGAGTCTTCACTTTGCACGCCGCAGGTGAGCTGCTGGTCTTTTCAAGGAGTATATTTTTTGTGATAAAAAATAACATATTTCTCTTTACAGACCTCGTTCCCTGTATAAAGAGTTATGGGGTCATGTCAAGGTAATAAAGGTAAGATAACTTTATTGGATTATTAGGGCCCTGAAGTTCCCCGTTAGGTGGCCTGAACGATAACTATGTTAGCCTTTGGGCTGTTAGCCACCTCAGGGTAGAGTAGTTGGTCTCTCTCTGATAGTATGTTTTACTTAGACTGTTGACTGACGCTAGAGCTTCAGATAGATCTTATGTCCGGCCCATGGGACCGTTTTGACTTTTCTGAGTATTTCGCCCCTTGAGCTCTGTTGAGTTTTCATTAGGGTGAGCGTTCTGCAGCCCTTTGTATGGAATAATACAGACTATATTCTTTAGTAGGCTGTGGCTCCTCTGAACCCTCAGATAGATCTATGCTTACAGGTTGGCCCTCACCAGGGCCGCCTCTGTAGCTGGCCTAGGCTGTGCCAGGGATATTAGAGGTGTTCTGCTAAATTAGCATTTCTTCCTCTGACCCTTCACTTTGTGAATGTAGGTTTTTGGACATCCCTGTATATCAGCCTCCTCCCATGGGAGTCGTTAGGCCAAGGCCCGCCCCCTTCTCTGCATTCTGGGGTGACTAGAGTAATGCAGTGTGGTGCAGAGGATGGTTTATAGGGACATGGTAGGCCTCAGTTAGGCCTCCGTGGTATATAAGTCCTTTTGAGCAGGGTTAGGCCGTCTTTCGCTTCACGAAGAAGACTGAGTCTCCTGCCCGACCCTGCCGTGCAGAACTGGCCTACGGATTTAGGCCGCCAGTATGGGCTTCACTTACCTCGCTGAGCTACTGCTCGAGCGCCGGGTTGTAGGTGGTTGGCTTTCATTCAAGCCCCACTCCCCTAGGTTGGGCACAGCTACATTTCTGTCACCCCTAGAGCCGCTGGCAGGCCCGCCCCCTCGTAACCTCAGGGTGAGGTGTGAGTATTCCCCTGTGATTCAGGGTAGGTCTGAGTACTTCACTCCCAGTTCTGTTTATCCTACCTCGCACCACTATGGCTCGGGTCGAGTGTGAAGTAAGCCTTCACTTCTTCTTTGGTCGAAGTACGCTCCCCTGTAGCCAGAGCATTGCCCTGAGCTGACGCCCATGCATAGATGGTAGGCCCCTGACTAACTGGGGCCTCAGTTGAGGCAGAGTGTCGTATGTTGTACTCCCCTTGTTTAAGGGTGCTAAGCTCTCTTGCTGAGTACACTGCCGTGGGCAATGTGATTAGGCACCAGGATACTGTAGGCGCTGTGTAAACAGCTTTTCTGCCAAACGAAGGCTGCGCCATCAGGTAGTAGGCCTCAGCAGGCCTCCTTGTATGAGCAGCCCCCAAGAGGGCGCTATAGGCTACTTCTCGAGAGAATTGTTTGGCCTTGGTGGTTCGGGCAGTTGACTCACCGGTGGGTAGTAGGCCTTAAACAGGCCTCCTCGGAGGTGAGTCCCAACATTGTGGGACATACTTTATAGCCGCTACAGGTAGCTAGCCTTACTAGGCTGCCTGTGGGTGGGCCCAATAGTTACGTTGGTGTAGTGTGGTTCCCAACAGTGTTCATTTGTAGCAGAATTGACTTGTTATCAGCTAGTAGGCCCAACCAGGCCTCCCTGATAGGCGAGTCCCCAGCTGGCTGGCCTCAGCAGGCTGCCTTGGAACTATCACCCGGACTCAGCTACCAGTTGCTATCAGGTAGTAGGCCACTCAGGCCTCCCTGAAGGTGAATTCCCATTTAAGATGGTTATCAGGTAGTAGGCCTCGCCAGGCCTCGCTGAAGACGAGTTCCCACATGCTGTGATTATCAGGTAGTAGGCCTCACCAGGCCTCCCTGAGGGTGAGTTCCCCACATACTATCGTTATCGGGTAGTAGGCCTCTCTATGCCTCCCTGTAGGTGACCACATATTGTTGCTATCAGGTAGTAGGCCTCTCCAGGCCTCCTTGTAAGTGGTTCCCTAGCGGTGCTGGGTTCAGGAAGCTAGTGGCTTCTTGCTATCATTTCAGCTGGCCTTATCAGGCAGCTGCTGAAGGCGAGCTTGTGCCCTGGCTCGACTAAAGTGTTCATTCTCTGCTACTGGTTCCCTCCCGGAACCTCTTTCCTGCCTACAGCCTGGTTTTGCCTACCAGGGGGACCATATGCTCCCCTCATTGAGGCTCACGGTGAGCACGCGGACTCCTGAGTCTGGTCAGACGGTCGTAGGCCTCTCGTGAGGCCTCCCAGTTAGATCAGTCCTTTAGGCCTTCACAGGCCTCCTCAGTGTTTTGAAACACAGACACTGGGTTGATCCGTGGATCGAGTAGAGGAACTCCCCTCGCTAGCGAGGGTTGGAAAGCACTATGCTGAGTCATACTCTCCGGGATATCCCGTCTCTGAGATCCGGGCCGAGTGGTTCACTGCCAGCTTCGTAGTCCCTCGGGTTTGGATGCCTTACCTAAGGCAAGTGTCCAGAGGCTCTGTTTTCGAACAGACAGGAAGTGGCCAGACTAAGTGTCTATGCTCTGACGCCAGGTCAGGCCGTCCTGGTGGCACTTTGGGGTGAGTACGTTCCCCTGAATAGTGACTGGCTGGGGTTCCTTCGGGTTCCCTAGCCACATTCCCTAGAAGGGACCCCTTCTAATTGAAGTTGTGGTCCTAGGCCTTTGAGCAGGCCCAGGTAGGCCTTTCATTTAACCACGTTTATGGAGGTTTTCCTGCTAGGCTTATAGCTTGGGCTATGACCGTAGGGAATGCTGTCACTGACAGCCCAGTGTGACCTGACGGTGAGTGGTTCTAGCGTTTCATTTGAAATTGCTGGTTCTGACAGTTGTCACTGCCTTTGGGCATGCACTCCCTCAGCATGGGGGAGTGGGTATTTCGTTCCCCATAGCGTCGAATGACGTATTGTTGAGTTCCCTTCGAAAGGGAACGTCTCAGGTTACGACTGTGACCTTTGTTCCCTGAGAACAGGGAACGAGACAATACGTCTCCCTGCCATGCCTCGGGGCTTGCCTGCCGTACAGTCCCTTCAGACGATAAGGTGATTTGTCATGTTTGCAAGGCGCCCTTATATACTTCCAGGTCGCACGTTAATCATTCACGCTAATGATTCACGGGCTGTCGCCGGTCAATATGATTGACGTGATTTGATAGTGATTTCAGACACCTGTCACGCCTGAGGCGTTCCCCATAGCGTCGAATGACGTATTGTCTCGTTCCCTGTTCTTAGGGAACAAAGGTTACAGTCGTAACCTGAGACGTTCTCTTGTGGCTCGCAGCGCGCGCAGTCTTCACTCGGACGCGCGCTTCAATCTATCGCCGTTGGCGGAGACTATTCATTCCGGTGAAATCACAAAATAAAATGCACACAGTGTCCCTGCTTGATCTAGATATATAGATACAGCTATATCTAGGAGCTAAAGTTCAATCTTTAAAAGCACTCCATCTTGTTAAACTGTTTACTTTTTTAATGAAGATAAAGAAATAGCAGCCTATGTCTTCCAGACTATTTATCTCAGGTTGTTAGAGTTTGTTTGATTTATTTAATTTGCTACAGTTACTGCAAACACACTTTATAGTTTATATTATTTAACTGTTTACTTTTGAAGAAAATACTTGAAGTACAGAATGTCTACCAGACCAGTTGTCTGACATTGGGAGTTTGATTTATTTAATTAAGAATTTGTAGTTTAAAAGTTTACTTTGGTTGTGAACAAAACACTTGGAAGTACAGGTTGTTAACTTGACCAGTTGTCTCAGGTTGAGAGAGTTTGATTTAATTTGCTGGAGTTAAATGCACTTTATACGGTGTAACTGTTTACTTTTCTTACAAAGATAATACTTGAGGTGCAGGATAAACCTCTTGCTGTCTGTCGACGTGCAATAAATATCGAAAGTTACGTACAAACACCTGTCTGTTCTACTCATTTCAACTGACTTGTGAAAAATCCAAATTCTTTGACATAGCAACTTTTTTTTTTTAACAGTAACGCAAATAGTTACTTTCCCTGGTAACGAGTTACTTTTATTATAGAGTAATTCAGTTACTAACTCAGTTACTTTTTGGAACAAGTAGTGAGTAACTATAACTAATTACTTTTATAAAGTAACGTTCCCAACACTGTTCCTAATAGAACTCTATCACGGGTACAGTTAAGACAGTGTGTCTCAACTGTACCCTGATGGCCACCTCGCGCATTTCTCTAGATTTTGCAATGACCATGCCTGAAACAATCCCATGAAATATGCCCGTTTTTAGGGCACAGAATAACGTTTGTGATTATACCAGTTACGTTTAACAGACAGTCACATAAGGATAATAAGCTATTCATTGTGGAGTGTGCATGGTGAAGTGAACGTCTTACCTTAAAAAAAAAACCTTTTGCCGATATCTTCGGAGCGGAGATGCGTCCATTGATCAAATTTCCCACGATCAAAGAGGACACTAATACGCATGTGCACAGCAAAAATCACAACTTGTGCTGGCTGCGCACGCAAGTTATTTAAGGTGTCTCAACTGTACCTATGTCTCAACTGTACCCAGTCTACCTACAAAGTATATCTAAATTTTTTTTAATTATCCTATTGAAATACGGTGGTGAGTAAATGATGACAGAATGATAATTTCTGAGTGAACTATCCCTTTCAGGCTCTGAGCTATTGTGTTATTTATGATAACCATTTTTGCAGATGGATGAACTTGAGTTCATGGGTGAACACGGTTAATGATTAGTTTAAATTATTCATCACTATTCTAATGTCAAACCACTGTAAAAATCATCTGCTGCTAATTTTAGGTTTCAGGAAACTGGTTTACCTTAACATCTTCTGTATTGTTCTGATACATAGTAAGAACAATGAGAGAATAGTGATTTTAACAGGTTTCTTTGCAAAGTTTTTGCATAAAAAAAGGAAAATCTCTTCCGCCTCTTGTTTTCAAAAGCTTTTTTTTTTTTTTTTTTTAATCTTAGAAAAGTGTTTAATTTGTTAACTTTTCACTTCTTAAGTACAAATAATTTTGGATACACTTTTACTTTCACTCACTTTTTGGGTAGTTACTTAGACTTTTAATTGAGTAAAATTTTTGACATGGTATAGCCTATGTGTATTTTAACTCTAAACTTAAATACAATTTCTCAGTACTTTTTACAGCCATGCAAACACTTAACCCATCTACACTGCTATCGACAGCATACTATCAATCAAGTATGCTGCCATTACAGTATATTCATAATGTGATCATAACGGTAAAGGCCTAGTTTTTATCATGTTGAGTTTAAATGGGCTTAAATGTGATTTTTTTTTTTTTTTATAATTGTAAAATCTTTCAGTTATTTTTTGTTTATTTTACCAATATTGAAGTCACTGTAAGTCATAGGTCTGGCCTTCGGGGCTTCAACAGCATGTTTATCATTTCCCTGTTATTTTAGTGGTAAAGGTCAGGATTAGGGTATGGATATTGATCCAGAAACATGTCCTTTCTGGTTAAATTACAAAGCATGGCACAATCATAACACAGTGCAGAGTGTGGTGAATAACAAACAGACATCTGCCAATGACAGCTGTGCAAGGTCTCACAGCACCAATGCTTCAGCGGCCATGTGGATGTATGCTTTCATTGGGGCGCAATAATTGGATGCTTCCCTTTGCTGAGACACAAACTCTGCATTGCATGAAGCTGCACTTGATTTGATCAAGACTCATTGCAATGCTTTATCTGGCTGAGGACCTGAAAATGACCAGTGTAATTGCATTTGGTATACATTTAGAGCTGGTTCCTCTTGCGTTGTGTCTATTTTTTAAATCAGAGTCAGTGTAACAACTGTAGAGTGTATAGGTTAGAATAAAATGGTAAAACAAAAGTGTTAAAAGAGACCCTATCTTGCACCCGGGGCAAATGACTTTGTACACTGACGCATGTAGGATCATTCCTATTTTGCACCCGCGCAAAGCGGGCTTCCCTTTCAAGGGAACTCGCGCTGCGTCAAGCGCTGCGGGAACGCCCCATGCGTGATCAAAAAGTAAGTTAAACGAACGATTTTTGCCACCTAGATCTCAACCTCCAAAGCGGGGCTTACCGTTCTTTCCTGACCTCCACACTGAGGTGTCGAAGTCATGGACTAAACCAGCTTCATTTAGAGTATTTAATCCAGCAACATCGGAATATTCTAATATAGTAGGGTTAAAAGAACATGGTTATGCGGCGATGCCTCAGGTGGAAGAGACGCTTGCGGGCTATCTCTCCCCTGAGTCTGCATCATCGCTGAAAGCCCCGCAGCTGCCCACTAAGCCAGTAAAAACTACATCAGTTTTAGTGGGTAGGGCGTACTCGGCAGCAGGTCAAGCGGCCGCCAGTTTACACACTATAGCGGTCCTACAGGCATATCAGGCTGACTTGCTAGGAGATATAGATGACGAATGTGAAGAAGTGGGGAGAGAAACGATAGCGGAGATCAGGAGAGCAGCTGATCTGTCTCTTCGAGCCACCAGGGAAGCGGCAAAATCTATCGGCCGCTCTATGGCAGCACTGGTGGCTACAGAGAGACATCTCTGGTTAAATTTGTCTCACATCAAAGAGAGGGACAAAAAGTTTTTGTTAGATGCTCCTGTTTCCCCTACTGGTCTTTTTGGCGGCTCAGTAAACTCGGTCGTCGAGAGATTTCAAGAAGCAAAAAAGCAGGCGGCTGCGTTTCAAAGGTTTCTCCCCCGAAAAAGCTATGTCTCTGGGGCTGCTGGGCGGGAGCAGCCCCAGTCGAGTACACCCTCCTCCCATAGAGTCCAGCAAAAGGTGAGCGTGGCTGCCCGTGCTCCCCCACAGAGAGAATGGGGGCCGGGACAGCACGCTCAGCCGAGGTCTTCCCGAGGTAGAGCAGATCTAAAGACTGTGATTGTCTCCAGGAAGACCTCAGCGAAGAGGTCCTGACGCGAGGGGCGTCAGGATTTTGGTGGCAGTCCCCTCCGAGAGGTTGTGGTGTTTGGTGGCAGTCCCCTCCTCGAGAGGCTGGTTCCCTTAGTAGATTTTCTGGCAGCGTGGAAACTTCTGCCAAATATCTCAGATTGGGTCCTGCGTACAGTGGAAAAAGGGTACAGAATTCAGTTCAGGCCATGCCCGCACAGGTTAAACGGGGTAATACATACGGTAGTAAACTTCGAGCAGGCTCTGGTGATGGAAGGAGAAGTACAGACACTTCTGCAAAAAGAGGCTATAGAAAGGGTTCCTCCCCATAGTAGAGAGTCGGGTTTTACAGCCCGTACTTCATAGTTCCGAAAAAGGATGGGGGGCTACGGCCCATTTTAGATCTGTGCCAACTAAACCGAGCAGTCAAAAAATTAAAATTCAAAATGCTCACGTTGAAACAGATTGTTTGTCAAATCAGGTCTGAGGACTGGTGTGTCACAATAGACCTAAAACACGCATACTTTCACGTCTCCATCCTTCCGCAACACAGGAAGTTCCTCAGGTTCGCTTTCGGGGCGAAGCGTACCAGTATCGGGTTCTTCCGTTCGGCCTAGCACTGTCACCCCGCACATTCACAAAGTGCGTGGATGCAGCTCTGTCTCCTTTGAGACTTCAGGGCATCTGCGTGTTAAATTATATAGACGACTGGCTCATCCTGGCACAGTCGGAACATCAGGTGGCTCAGTGTCGAGATGCTGTGCTAGCTCACATGAAGACGTTGGGGCTGAGGCTAAACGTAAAGAAAAGCATGATAATTCCACAACAGAATACCACTTTTCTGGGCGTGGTTTGGGACACAAACACCATGAGAGCCTGTTTGGCGCCCGCCAGGATAAAATCGATCCTGGAAGCCGTGCGCAGGGTAAGACTAGGCCAGTCCCTCACTGTAATACAGTTTTAGAGACTTCTGGGTTTGATGGCAGCAACGTCCAACGTGATTCCTTTTGGCCTGCTGTACATGAGATCCTTGCAGTGGTGGCTCAAAACCAAGCGTTTCTCCCCGAGGGGAAATCCGTTTCGCACGATCAAGGTCACGCAGCGATGCCTACGTGCTTTGGTAGTGTGGAAAGATCCTTGGTTCTTGTCCCAGGGTCCGGTGCTGGGAGCTCCTTGTCGTCACTTAACGCTAACGACGGATGCTTCCCTCACCGGTTGGGGGGCGGCCATGAGTGGCCGCTCGGCTCGGGGTCTGTGGAGTGACCATCAGCTTTCCTGGCACATAAACCAGCTGGAGATGATGGCCGTGTTTCTGGCACTCAGACACTTTCTCCCAGACCACAGGGGCCACCATGTGTTGGTTCGCACGGACAACATAGCGGTGGTCTCCTACATAAATCGCCAGGGGGGTTTACGATCTCGCCGACTTTGGAGGTTGGCACATCGAGTTCTGGTGTGGGCCCAGGGAAAGTTGCCATCAGTTCAAGCACTTTATATTCCCGGGGTATATGAACAAGACGTTAGACGCTCTGTCGAGACAGGGAGTAGTGCCGGGGGAATGGAGACTCCACCCCGAGGTGGTGGAGCTCCTTTGGAGCCGATTCGGGCAAGCTCAGGTGGATCTGTTTGCGTCTCGAGAGACTACGCACTGTCCCCTGTATTATTCCCTAACGCACCCAGCCCCTTTGGGGTTGGATGCCATGGTACAGACATGGCCGAGGCTATGTCTGTATGCCTTTCCCCCTCTGGCATTACTACCAGGAGTTCTGGAGAGATTACGCCGGGACGGGGTTCGGCTCTTGTTGATAGCCCCATTCTGGCCGGGTCGAGTATGGCTGTCAGACATTGTGTCTCTCCTCAAGGGTCCTCCGTGGGAACTTCCGGTCAGGAGGGACCTTCTCTCCCAGGCGGCGGGGTCAGTGTTTCACCCGCGTCCGGAGCTATGGAAACTGTGGGCCTAGCCTCTGAGGGGGTTCAGCTCATAGATTCAGGTCTCTCTACTGAGGTAGTGCACTGCCTGGAGACCATGTTGCACTCCAGAGCTCCTTCTACGAGGAGGCTTTATGCCCTAAAATGGAGAATTTTCGTTGCTTGGTGTACAAGCCAGTCTGTGAATCCAGTTGACTGCCCAGTCGGTTCAGTACTAGATTTTCTTCAAGGAAAGTTTTCTTCGGGGTTGTCCCCCTCCACCTTAAAAGTGTACATGTCAGCTATATCTGCATATCACGTTCCTCTAGAAGGGGCATTAGTGGGGAGACACCCATGGGTAACTCGCTTCCTCCGTGGTACTTTGAGGCTGAGGCCTGCGGCTCGCTCGAGGGTGCCGACTTGGGACCATTGTATTAGAAGGCCTAGCCCTGGCCCCGTTTGAGCCCATTGAAGAGGTGTCAGAGAAGTTTCTCACATTAAAAACTCTGTTCCTTCTCTCTATCTCTTCTCTTAAGAGAATCGGGGATTACAAGCATTGTCAGTTGCTCCCTCGTGTCTTGAGTTTGCGCCTGGTATGGTGAAAGCGTTCCTGTTTCCAAAGGAAGGATACGTGCCTAAGGTCCCCACTAATGTGGCGGGTCCAATAATGCTGCAGGCCTTTTCTCCGCCTCCATTCCAGAATCCGGACCAGGAGAAATTAAATGTATTCATGCCCAGTTAGGGCTTTAGATGCCTATGTCCACAGAGCTGCCCTGTGGCACAAGTCTGATCAATTGTTTGTGTGTTTTCGGTCACCGAGTAAGGGGAAGCCCGCATCTAAGCCGACTTTAAGTAAGTGGAGAGTCGAGGCTATTTCGCTTGCATATGAGGCGGCCGGTCATCCTTCCCCACTAAAGGTCCGAGCCCACTCGACTAGGAGTATGGCTGCTTCTATGGCCGGTTGTCAGGGGTTTCACTTCAAGAGGTATGTGATGCGGCAGGGTGGTCCTCTCCGCACACCTTTTTAAGATTTTATAACCTGGATGTGGCTTCTACTCCGGGTTCTCGGGTGTTTCTAGTATAATGTGCGTCACGATTTCACAAATACAGGCACTTGAGGATTATGGCGACGTGGGTATTCAATTCCCGCAGCGCTTGATGCAACGCGAGTTTCCTTGAAAGGGAACGTCTCAGGTTAAGTATGTAACCATGGTTCCCTGAGAGGGAACGAGACGCTGCGTCGCTTTGCCATACTCCTGGCATGCCTGTGACCAACTTGTTCGACCTATCAGAAGCTGATAGTGTTTGGTTCAGGGGTGCTTTATACCTTCCTGGTCAATGACGTCACCCGCCTATGACGTCTCGTCACACCATTGGACTGATTTCACGAGTGCTTCATGACGCGATCACGCAGGGGCGTTCCCGCGTTACGTATGTAACCATGGTTCCCTGAGAGGGAACGAGACACTGCGTCGCTTTGCCACACTCCTGGCATGCCTGTGACCAACTTGTTCGACCTATCAGAAGCTGACATTGTTTGGTTCAGGGGTGCTTTATACCTTCCTGGTCAATGACGTCACCCGCCTATGACGTTTCGTCACACCATTGGACTGATTTCACGAGTGCTTCATGACGCGATCACGCAGGGTTCCTGCAGCGCTTGACGCAGCGTCTCCTTCCCTCTCAGGGAACCATGGTTATATACGTAACCTGAGACGTTTTCCCTCCACAGACGCACGTCGGTAAACTAGGAAATGAACTTGCGCTCCCTGGGCGGGTCGGCGCAAAAAGGAGGCGTGTTTGGGCGCAAACATTCCCTAGTGCTATTTTGCAGTTCCAGAAAACAATTCCGCCACTGACCACAAAAAACCTAGGGCCCTATCTTGCACCCGGCGCAAATGACTTTGTACACTGACGCATGTATCATTCCTATTTTGCACCCGCGCAAAGCGGGCTTTTCCCTCCACAGACGCACGTCGGTAAACTAGGAAATGAACTTGCGCTCCCTGGGCCGGTCGGCGCAAAAAGGAGGCGTGTTTCGGCGCAAACATTCCCTAGTGCTATTTTGCAGTTCCAGAAAACAATTCCGCCACTGACCAGAAAAAACCTAATCTAAAGTCAAATCATTGTGGTGTCCATGAAGATGTAAATTTTTTTAGTTTTTTTCCTCCCACGCCTGTTTAACCGACTCTGATTTGGGTGGGTTTCTCCCATCCCACAACGTCACTTCTCTGTCTTTCACGGTCCTGACAAGAACGTCGGTCTCCTTGGCTGTGAACCGCTCCTGGCGCGCGCTTGGTAAATCCGCCGTTATAATAGCAATCCACCATGCAACGTGCGCACCTGCTCTTAAAGGGTATGTTGGATGACGCTCTGATTGGTTTATTTCACGTTACACCCAAACCACACCTATGAATAATGAAGATATTTCAGACCAACCCCTTTTAAACTTGCGTCGGGCGCAAGAGTCATTTATCCCGCCGGTAAAATAGCAACAGCGCCCAAGACCCGCCCACAAAGTTACTTGCGCTCCGCGCTTGATACTTGCGTTTCAGATCGTTAAAATAGGGCCCCTAGTCTAAAGTCATGTGGCGCGTTGCGCGTTGTTCTTAATGCTATTTTAAGCGCGCATGCTTGGCCATAATGTAGCGGGTGCACAACGCGCATACACTTTGATTCTCTCATCAACACAGATGCAGCAGTTTTTATTTTTGCAAATCATACATTATAACAAGGAAAAATATTAACAAATGAGGGAAATCATTGTGGTGTCCATGAAGATGTAAAAAAAATGTAGGCCTAAATCTAGCTTACACATTTACCCAAATTGTTCAGGCTAATTGTAGTAATGACGGATCAGACCTGTTTGCCCAATAGTGGCAAGACACATATGTGAAATCTGGTGATGCAGAATTTAAAATAAAAACTATTGATATGTAAAATATTCAACTGTATCTTGTAGAATACACTCTAATAAATAATTTTGTAATTAAAATGTGTGCTTGTGTGTGTAGTTTTAAATATTGTGTTTCATCTAATGTTACAGTAGCCTATATGACCATGATTGACTATGGACTATAGGCATAGGGCTCCACTTAGGACAAGATAAGAGCAAGAGCATGAGTGAAGTGCAGCCTTAAACTGATTGGTAAACTGCACTGTGTTTTATACCTCTTAAAGGATTAGTTCACTTAAAAAAAAAAATTAATAATAAAAAAAAAAAAAAATTACTCACCCTGATGTCATCAAAGATATCCATGTCTTTCTTTCTTAAGTCGAAAATAAATTAAGGTTTTTGAGGAAAACAATCCAGGATTTTTCTACTCAGAATGGACTTCAATGGTAACCAAATATTCAAATGTTCAAAGAAGGTTCAAATGTCCGTCTCAATGCAGCTTCAAAGTCTCGTGAATCTAGCGAAACGATCGGTCATTTAAAAAAAAAAAAAATATATATATATATATATATATATATATACATTTGAAACTTTTGAAACTTCTTTGAACATTTGAATAGTTGGTTGCCATTGAAGTCCATTCTGTGTATAAACAATTTAAGAAAGAGAGACATGGATATATTGGATGAGGGTGAGTATATTGGATCAGGGTGAGTTTGAAAGTGAACTAATACTTTAAGATATATGCTGGACATGAATATTAAATTAGCATTATTTTCCTATGTTTTTACATCATGAAAATCTATATGGCTTTTGTATGTAGGACATACAGTATAGGCCTATATGACATATATGATTAAAAATACATTAATATTATGCAATTTATATATGTGGATTTTGCAGCATATATGTCCCTTACAATATTCTGTTGGAACATATAATCACAGGTGTTTTTAGCAAACCTTTTCCATATGGACAGGGCCAGGCCACAGTGTATATAGCCATTATAATAGTGTATGTGAATAGAAATTAAAGAGACCACTCACCATTTCTCCACTGTAACAATTCTACGCTGAGTCCAGAACACAACTGTACAGCACAAACGGTTTGCTAACAAATACTTCAGTATCCACGTTTTTCCAGTGTTGAGAAACAGAAACTATAATGTTCCCCAGGTGACCGACATGCAAACTGTTTTCTCAACCTGCTCAACATTTTGAATTCACAATGAGCTAACATATTACTCACACTGTGAGTATCACATTATGAGAATCGTGTGATGTCACTGCTCAACATTTTGAATTCACAATGAGCTCACTTATTACTCACACTGTATCACAGTAGAATCGTTTGAATTCACAATGAGCTCACTACTCACACTGAGTTTTACAGTATGAGAATCGTTTGAATTCTCAATGAATTCACTGTGAGTATCACAGTATGATAATCGTGTGACGTCACTGTGATCATCGAATGATCTCACGTGTTGACTGGGTACATTTTATCCCTCAGTAAGCAGGCTGAGTGTGTCTCTTTATATGCCACAGAGCTATAGGGGATTTCAGTTTCAAAAGAGAAAGAGAGAGCGAGTGAGAGAGAGAGAGAAGAATGGTCACATGATGGGCTGCCTGCCTCTCTGTCTCATTGAATCAGGCGAGTATCTTAGTGCCCCAAATGCATCCTCTCTTACAATGAAAGTTTTCACTGCAGAGATAAAACAGAAAGCCGAAAGAGCAGAGAGCTCCCGGGGCTTACACTTACTTGCATTACTTTCTCTATATACACTGGCCACTTGCACAGAGACATAATGGCATGTAATTTTTTATCAACATCAGCTCATCTAAATAAAGTTTTAGGATTTTTAAACAAAAATTAAAACAAAGCAATGTATACGGAATTGTTTAATACATTCCTGGTCACTTAATCAAGTAAATTAGCTGATCATGTACAGATGGTCAGATGTTCTTCCATTGAATCTCAAGATGCTGTTGGATTATCTCAGTTCATGCTGGAGAACATAATCAACACAAACTTGTCATTAAAACAAAAGTGAGACAAAACCAAATATTAAGAAATTCAGAAGTTAATTGTACTTTTCTCAAATCAACTTTTCACTCAAATTGTTATGATTATATTAAGTTATATTAAATTTGGATTGAGATCTTGGGAATTTGGAGGTCATGGCAACATTTTCACTTGAACTCTTCATCATGTTCCTCAAACCATTCCAGAACAATGTGTGCAGTGTGACAGGGTGCATTATCCTGCTGAAAGAGGCCACTTCCACCAGGTAAAACTATTGTTATGAAGAGCTGTACCTGGTCTCCAACAAGGTGTAGGTGGCAACAAGTAGGTGGCATGTGTGGCAAATTTACGTCCACACGAATGGCAGGACCCAGGGTTTCCCAGCAGAACATTGCCAAGAGCATCACACTCCCTCCACCGGCTTGGCGTCGTCCTACAGTGCATCCTGGCACCATCACTTACCCAGGTAAACAGTGCACGTGCACGGCCGTCCACGTGATGTAATGGAAAAAGGGACTCAGACCAGGCGAACTTCTTCCAGTTGCTTCAAGGTCCAGTTCCTATGCTTGCATTCGATAGTGGATGGGGTCATCATAAGCACTCTGATTGACCTGCGACTATGAAGCCTCATACACAGCAGAGTGCCATGCTATGTTGTGATGCATTCTTTCCATAACCATCATTAAAATTTTGTGTGACTTGTGCCACAGTAGACCTTCTGTTGGCTCGGACCAGATGGAAAAGCCTCCGTGCATCGATGAGCCTTGGGCGTTGGGCGTCCCTGGTTTGTAGTTTGTCCCTTCACGGACCACTGTTGGTAAATTCTCACCACTGTTGACCGAGAGCAACCCACAAGCCTTGCCGTTTCAGACCCAGTCGCCTTGCCATAACTTTTTGGCCGTTTTCACTTTTAAAGGATCTTTATTCCATTTCTCCTGCATCCAACACACTGATTACGAGAACTGATTGTTTGCTTATCATCTAATCTACCCAGACCTTAAAATATGGCCTTGTTAGGAGATAGGATATGATCAACGAAATATACTGTATATATATATATTTTTTTTTCCTTCAAGTCCTCTCAATACCTTAAAATGATAATAAAATAATATAATTCTCAATTATCAGTAGTTTTCATTAGCTTAAAAAAAAAAACCTTTATATTTAAAGTGAATGGTTCAGTCATGAACTTTTTTTAAAATCTCATACCATCTAAATAAACCCAGGGATATTCTCAATGAATAGTTGCATTAGTCTTATCCCGGCCTTAAAGCCTGCTTTGATTTGTTTAAGGTTTTGACCGACACATGGTTGACCGTTGATCATGTTGTTCATTTGCATAACTTTTCTATTGAATCTGTCTGACCAGCATAGTTCCTCTGATGATGGTTGATCATGGAGGTCTCTAGTGGCATCACCAGCATCCAGGTCTTAAGGAAATGCCTTGCGTAGAAAGCACAAGTGGCTCCCCTTGACTCGTTTCTCTTTGTTACTGTGAGGCGCTGAGCCGCTGTTGGAGGTGCCACTCAGTCCTGTGTCCGTCTTTCTACATCACAGCTCCTGTTGATGTACTCTGATAGGGTGAGCAACAGGCTGATAGCACACCTGCCTTTGCTCTCTTATCAGTGAGGGAACTGAGAGTCAGCTGAGTGGATGGAAGAGTGGGAAAAGCTATTGTTCTGACGATCTGAATGGCACAGTCCAGCACAAAACTCTGATTAAGAACATGTTTCACAGTCTGTCACGGTGCTCTTTAATCAGATGTGCTCAGTATTTGTAAACAGAGCTAACGAGTCATGGGCTTAAGAGTGTATTGCCTCACTCACAAATTTTGATAAGGAATTAATACATGACTAGTGGCAAATAAACAGGGTAACGATGAAGCCACAGGGGTCAAGGTTTGGCTGGTTAGCATGGTCCCCGCTGTAGATGCCGTATAACTACAACACTTTACTCAATCGTTCTCTAAGTTTGAATCTAAATTTGCGGAGCTGGGCTGTTTTGAACCATTTGGGGAGAAGTGCCTTGCAAACCAATGACTCGGATGCGAAGAACTACAAGAAGCATGAGTTGAAACTTAAGAATAAATATCTTCATAAACTGACTGCTAGAATTTATACTGATTATTTGATGAACAGAAAGCTTGAATGCAGCTATATTTGAAATTGTCTTTTGTAACATTATTAATGTTAGTTAATGTCTAGGGGCGGGTTTCCCGGACAGAGATTAAACCCAGTCCTAGACTTAAATGGCCTTTTAAACCAGATTAACAAAAATCTGCTTTCTCTGTCATGGGGCAGGTTTAACTTCAGTTTAATGTTGTGATTAAAGAAGACACATGGATTACTTGGACTATATCAGATCCACATACACACACACAAACACACACACACACACACACACACACACACACACACGCGCGCGTTGTGTTTTCATGTTTCATGGGGATGTTGGCAGCAGTTTTTTTTGTGTGTGGTTTATTTTTATATTCTTCCATAACACCTGTATTGAATAACTGTCAAACCACAGATTTCACAAACAGTTAGGTAATAAAGCTGATGATTTAATCTTACCTGAAGTTGTTCTATTGTTCTTGTAGATGTGTGTTCATTTTTCCTTTGCATTTAATTAATTACAAATTCCCAGGTATTCCTTTTCTTTGATTGCACATCTGATGTGTGCAGTTTTTCTTTGCTATTTGCTGTAAAAGCGTTTTCTTTTGTTCAGTAAAGTTTTTTTGATTGCAGCAATTTTACGATTTTCTTGGTTCATTCCATGTTTTAGGCAGCCTCAATTGTACTAATCTGTGTTTCAGACATCAAATTTTAAGTCATGATTAACTATTCTAGATTAAGGCCTACTGTCTTATTTAAACCTTGACCGGGAAACCGCCCATTAGTGTTTAAGACCAAGTCTGGTTGTTTCTGTTGAAATAAAGAAAGATACTTCACACAGTAATGACTTATAATTGTTGAATTTCTTCATGGAATCATTGAATTTCCTTTTTTTTTTTTTTTTTTTAAGAATGTCCTTCTGAATCTAATATATGTTGGTGTCCTTCATAACAGCAAGACTTCAAGAATGAGGGATTTTAATCATAATTGCATGTAATTTTTATGACATTATCTACTTTAAATGACATATTTGAGTAGTTCACTGATGGACTAATCATTCTGTGTGATAACAGTAATTCCCCCCTTTTTAATTTTCACTTCACCGGTCACCACAGATATAGTAATATCGACATTTCAATGCCAACAGACCTCTGGCTTATAAAGGTTTTTAGATTTAATTTCTTCAGGGGCAAAAGGAATTCTTCTGTGTTTAAGGGTGATGTTCAAAGCCACAGTGTTTTAGTGTCTTTACTGCCTGCATGACAGAACAATTTTTCTGAGGTGAGCTGACTCTGTCTGAGCTTGCATGCACAATTGCACAAGTGTAGACCTTTGGACATGACACCTCACATGTGATTATTATAACCAACCTGACGCCGAGGCCTCTCCATTTTTAGATACTTAAAACAGTCTCAATCCAGCTGGTAGGAGAGTTTTCTTCATTATCAGCAGGTCAGAGCAAACATGCTTTTGTATGACTGATAATGTTCAAGTTATAACCCGTATGTCTATAATCACTCTTATGAAAAACTTCTATATAGAACCTCAAATGGTTCTATCAGGTGTTTCATTTATAGAACCTATTTAACCTTTACCTCCTCCTGTAAATCACCTCCTGTACCCTCGTTCACTATTCCCAACATTATTCCACTAATATTGCCAGAAGAGCTGTGGACGAGATGCAGGAATTAAAACAAAAAACAAACATTTTTAACTGTCTTTGTTGTGTAATGTTGCTGTTTGAGCATGAAAAAGGTCTGCAATGTTACAAAGCACAAATTCCACTACAAAGGGAGGTATTCTCTATATCAGTAAGCAATGTTTCTGGACTCCCTGAAACGCCTCGATGGTAGTCTTGAGTTTTCTTCTGGAGAACTTTTATATGGAGAATAAAAGGGACAAAGCCTGGTTGAGTTGCCTTAGTAATGTGTTGCATTCTCGTATAGCTAGACCTTCAGACAGATGGCAGAAGGTCTGGACTCCATAGCACCTTTTATTAGCCAAGGACCGCCCAGAGGCCGTTTGATTGACATTTAAGGCAACCAATTACAGTTCATTTTGTTTAACATCATGTTTAGAGGCGTGGAAATGTCGATGTCCCTACAATAACAGACCAGTGAGTAAAATTTTTGAATGTATTTAAAAAAAATCTAAATTGTAAACTTCACATTGAAAATCCAGCGTTTAGTTGATCATGATATGGCTCATTGTCACAGTTGTAAACACAGGGGGCCCTATTTTAACGATCTGAAACGCAAGTGTCAAAGCGCAAAGCGCAAGTAACTTTGTGGGCGGATCCCGGCGCTGTTGCTATTTTCCCGGCGGGATAAATGCCTCTTGCGCCTGGCGCAAATCTAAAAGGGGTTGGTCTGAAATAGCTTCATTATTCATAGGTGTGGTTTGGGCGTAACGTGAAATAAACCAATCAGAGCGTCATCTCACATTCCCTTTAAGAGCAGGTGCGCTTGTTCTAAAGCGGATTCCTATTATAACGGCGGATTTGCCAGGCGCGCACCAGGAGCGGTTCACAGCCGAGGTGAGCAACGTTCTCGTCAGGGCCGTAAAACACAGAGAAGTGACATTGGGAATGGAGAAACCCACCCAAATTAACTTCTGTTAAACAGGCGTATGATAATTTGGTTAAATGTGTAAGCTACATGTATGCTTTTATAATAAATTGTCTGTCTATCTATCTATCTATCTATCTATCTATCTATCTATCTATCTATCTATCTATCTATCTATCTATCTATCTATCTATCTATCTATCGTAATAATGTATGATTTGCAAAAATGAAAACTGCTGCTTAGATGAGAGAATCAACATGTATGCGCGTTGTGCACACGCTACATTGATTATGGCCAAGCATGCGCCCTTAAAATAGCATAATGAACAACGCGCAACGCGCCACTGACTTTAGACTAGTTTTTTTTTCAGGTCAGTGGCGCAATTGTTTTATAGAACAGCAAAATAGCATGAGGGAAAGTTTGCGCCGGAACACGCCTCCTCTTTACGCTGAACCGCCCCAGGGAGCGCAAGTGTATTTCTTAGTTAACCGACGTGTGTCTGTGGAGGGAAAAGTCCGCTTTGCGCGGGTGCAAAATAGGAATGATACATGCGTCAGTGTACAAAGTCATTTGCGCCGAGTGCAAGATAGGGCCCATTGACTTTCTTCTTCCATGAGGGGGTTTGACATAACAAGTCACAAACGTGACACACACATCTCCCGGAAATCCTGTAGAATTCTACCAATCAGATGACGACTTCGAAACTCCTGAAGTGTTTTCAATTTTGTGTGCCATATGCATCAGACGTTCAGCCAACGGTGTGGGCATGATGCAGCTGGAGCTGAGACTAAATGTGTTGAAACTCACAGTTCTCTTACGAGAGTGTCTCTCGTACTGCGTAATAGCTTTACGCTATGGGGAAAACCTCTTTTCCACGAGATATTGAAGCCAAAAATTATCCTTAATTTTTTATTAATGTAAAACGCTTTGCAGCAGCAAGCAAACATAGGCGAGACAGCTCGCACGCCTATTGGCTGTTCTTGCGGCAAATGCAGCAGCCTATCGAGAGAGACTCTGCGTGACGTAATGACCAATGGGGGCAATTCGCGCCCATATCGTCACGTCCCGGCAGAAAAGGCGTGGTCTCGCCCTATAAATAAGCTCGGTAGGCTGGTACAAGTTGATTTTCATCTCTTCAGCGAAGCGTACGCATCGCTGGATCCGGAGTGAGAAGCCGCGCCGTCGACGCAAGCCTTTCAGCGGGATGAGCTTCTGGAGTCGCTGGCCTCGCCGCCTTCAACTGTTCTCTTCTGGCATCTGATAGCGAGGATTGGGCGAGCTCCGTGGACCTCCCCTCCGCTAGCGTTTCCCGCCAATCCACTGGGAAGAGAGCCGGCATTGAGACTGAGCTGATGCGTCTGCTCTCTCAAGCCGTGGAAAGCATCGGCCTCGTCTGGGAGGCGCCCGCGCAACCGCCGCGCAACAGACTGGACGGACGCTTTCTCGGAAAAGACGAAGCTCCGTCAAAGTCAAGGCCCGCGCCCTTCCTCCCTGAACTACACGAGGAAGTGACTAAGTCGTGGAACGCCCCCTTCTCCGCCAGGCTGGGTACCTCTGCCTCTGCTGCATTCTCCACGGTGGATGGTGCGAAGGACAGAGGGTACCTCTCCGTTCCTCCTGTGGAACCAGCTGTAGCGTCTCATCTCTGCCCGCCCTCTGCTGGACGGCGTGCTCAGACGACGCTCCCATCTAAAGCCTGCCGAGTGACGTCAGCCATGCACGGGCGCGCTTACACCGCCGCCGGGCAAGCAGTTTCAGCGCTGCACACTATGGCTATCCTGCAGATCTTCCAGGTCGACCTTCTCCTTAAACTGGACGAGGAAGGGCCCGAAGCGATCTGCGTGGCGGACCTGAGAAGCGCTACAGACCTCGCTCTACGCGCTGCTAAAGCCGCTGCACAGGCCATAGGACGGAATATGGCCTCTCTCACCGTGGCTGAGAGACACTTATGGCTGACGCTGTCCGAGATGACGGAAGCCGAGCGCTCTGTGTTCCTCGACGCGCCCATTTCGTCAGCGGGCCTCTTCGGATCTGCCGTCAAGGATTTCGCGGACAGATTCATGGAAGTGCAGAAGACTTCGCAGGCTATGAAGCACTTCCTTCCGAAGCGCTCGAGCTCCGCGGCAGGCCGCTCAAAATAGCCGTCTGCTCGCAGCTCTCGGCCGCAACCTGCACCGCCCGCCGCTTCACAGCGCCGCCAGGCCCGAGACCAAAAACCTCGCTCTCGCTCTGCTGGACGCCACCCCCCTCAGCGCGGGCCCCGGCCGAGGATTGAGATCAAGCCCGAGGCCTCAAAGCCTTCCTAGCCACTCTAGGAAAGCGACGGTGTTCAGATCCCGCTGCGGCCGGATTTCCACCAAAACTCCTCGCTCGGTCAGTTCCAAGCATTGTGACTGTCCCAGTGTATTTCGCAGTGAGCTAGCCGGTGTCTCAGCCCGCTTGCCTGCGCACAAAAGCCGTTTTTACGGCTACCCAGATAAATCCAATAAAGAGTGCATTTTCTGGTGTTCCGGCCACGGCCGATGGTGTTATGAGTGTTGTAAGAATGCCCACGCCCCAGTGCCCATTCCCACACCCAGACACAGCCCGCCACGGTGCAGGGCTAGCACAAATAAAATCGACTCAGGTCGATTGTGCAGACAATGTAGTGAACGCGCCCATGTCACAATGCCCGCTTACACTGCACGCTGTGTGTCCCTTGGTTTCTGTAAAAACGAAACCAACACACATTCAGTCGGCTCTAACCGACAGTGTTTTCAGTGTAGTAAATGTGCCCGCAGTCCCGCACCCACATTCTCTCACAGACACACCGAATCCTACGGGATCCGCCCCGTTCACTTTCTCTGCACAATCTGCCATAGAGAAGCTGAGCGCGGCCGGGCTGCCCGCTGTGATCAGTGCGCCCCCGCCTCAAACGCTGTAAACACGGTGTTGTGTTCCCGGTATACCAGGGCTCTCGAGCTGCCGTTTTGCCGCGGCCAGAGCCCGGATTTCATTCTGCCTCTAGCTATTCACGCAGATGCGTGGTCAAAGCTTCCCGGGGTATCAGAATGGGTGCTGAACACTATAAAGAGAGGCTATTCGCTACAATTCGCTCGACGCCCTCGCCGTTATACTGCGCGTGTCGAAACTACAGTGAAAAACGAAGTGTCTCATCTACTTCGTGCCGAGATAGCGAAACTACTGAGCAAAGGGGCTATAGAACCTTTATCTCAGGCTCAGAGCGAAGGGGGCCTATACAGCAGATATTTTCTGGTACCGAAAAAAGATGGGGGTCTCAGACCCATTTTAGATCTGCGACAGCTGAACAGAGCGCTTGTGAAGCGCCAGTTCAGAATGCTTACAACCAGGAAAATTCTCGCGAAAGTGCGCCACGGGGACTGGTTTATGTCAATAGATCTGAAAGACGTCTATTTCCAAATACAAATAGCGTCCCATCACAGGCGAGTCTTGAGATTCGCCTTCGAGGGCCAGGCATATCAATACACAGTCCTGCCGTTCGGCCTGTCTCTAGCACCTCTTACATTCACGAAGTGCATGGATGCGGCGCTCGCACCCCTGAGACTTCAGGGCATGCGAGTCCTGAACTACTTGGACGATTGGCTGATTCTAGCTCGATCACGATCGGAGCTCATAGAACACAGGGCCGCATTACTCGAGCACCTCGAGGAGCTGGGCCTCACAGTCAATTGGGCGAAAAGCTCATTGTCTCCCAGTCAAAAAATTTCCTTTCGGGGAACAGTGTTAGACTCGCTATCCATGACGGCACGCCTGTCACCGGAGCGCGGACTAAATATTCAGCACGTCGCGAAATCCTTCCGCCACGGCTCGATAGTTTCGCTCAAAAGGTTTCAGAAAATGCTGGGTCTAATGGCCTCAGCAGCCTCTGTACTCCAGCTGGGCTTGCTTCGCATGCGCCCACTGCAGATGTGGCTGAAAGCGCGGGTTCCACCCAGGGCATGGACAGCGGGTCTGTTTCGCCTCAGGGTCGACCTACAGTGCGTTTCAGCTCTGGAACCTTGGAAAATAACCGACTGGTATCAGTCAGGTGTGAGTCTGGGGACCACTTCGAGTGTGAAGGTGGTGTCTACGGACGCCTCCACCTCGGGGTGGGGAGCGCTGCTCGAGGGCAGACCGCTAGCTGGCCTGTGGTCAGAACGGGAAAAGCTCCTTCACATAAACTGTTTGGAGATGATAGCAGTCGACAAAGCGCTACGGCGCTTCTGTCCCCAGGAAACAGGCCACCACGTCTTGGTCCGGTCGGACAACATGTCAGTGGTGGCATACATAAATCGCCAGGGCGGCGTCAGGTCACGAAACCTTCACAGGCTGACGGAACGCCTCCTGGTCTGGGCTCAGCACAACCTGCTCTCACTAAGAGCAGCGCACGTGCCTGGTCACCTGAACGTGGGACCAGACAGACTGTCCAGAAACAATGTCCCAGCAGGGGAATGGTCGCTGCACCCGCAGACGGTCCAGCTGCTGTAGAAAACGTTCGGCAGAGCACAGGTGGACCTATTCGCGTCCCACGAAAACGCTCATTGCCCGAGGTTTTTCTCGAAAAGCAAGGACGCGCTGGCTCATGTTTGGCCCCGCTGTCCCCTATATGCTTTTCCTCCCGTCTCGCTCCTGCCTCAAGTGTTGGAACGAATCAGGGAAAACGGATGCCTAGTGCTGCTCGTGGCGCCGCTCTGGACAAACCAGACGTGGTTCCCTGCCCTGATGCAGCTGACCAGCACTGCCCCATGGCCTGTACCATTGAGGAGAGACCTCCTCTCTCAGGCGGAGGGCTTGATTTGGCATCCTCGCCTGGAGCTATGGTCCCTGCACGCATGGGCCATCAACAGGTACCCGCTAGCCTCCCAGAGGGAGTGTTAAACACTAACGCGCAGGCTAGAGCTCCGTCTACCAGGCGGCTCTACTCCTCAAAATGGTCTGTGTTCTCTGCGTGGTGTCAAGCCCAGAGCTTTTCACCTGTGGACTGCGGGGTTTCGGAAGTGCTTTCCTTCCTTCAAGAGCTACTGGATAAGGGCAGGACCCCATCCACACTCAAAGTATACGTGGCGGCCATAGCAACGTTTGCAAAACCGGTGTCTGGCCAGTCGCTGGGGAAGAACGACTTAGTCGTGCGTTTCCTTAGGGGAGCTCGGAGGCTAAACCCTCCCAGGCCCCCTTCAGTCCCGACGTGGGACCTTTCCACGGTCCTGGAGGCCATGAAAGGCTCCCCGTTCGAGCCAATCCAGCTGTCGGACATGAAACATCTGTCTTTCAAAACAGTGTTTCTCACGGCTCTCGCTTCAGTGAAGCGCATAGGGGACTTGCAGGCGCTTTCAGTAAGCGCGTCATGTATGGAGTTTGGGCCTAATGACTCGAAAGTCATTCTCAAACCTAAGCACGGGTACGTACCGAAATCCCTCAATACACCGTTTAGGGCCCAGGTAATTTCCCTGTCTGCCCTTCCGGTTCTCAATGAGGAGAAAGACGTGAGTCTCCTTTGCCCCGTCAGGGCATTAAGAGCTTATGTGTCGCTCGTCTGGTATCAGGCAGACTGAGCAGCTTTTCGTTTTGTTTGGCGGGCGTTCCAAGGGACTTGCCGCCTCAAATCAGAGCCTATCCAGATGGATAGTGGATGCCATTACGCTCGCTTACACTGCAAAGGGCCTGCAGTGCCCCTTGGGTGTCAGAGCGCACTCCACGAGAGGCGTGGCCTCTTCGTGGGCATGGTCTAGCGGGGTTACCTTGCAAGATATCTGTATGGCCGCGGGCTGGGCCTCGCCGTCTACATTTATACAATACCTGGAGGTACCCGCCTTACAAGCTAAGCTTTTGGCAGTCTAGAATTCAGTGATATCTGCCCCGCTGTGCGGCCCAGATACTGAGTTTACTGCAGCCCCATGAGTGTTGAAACACGTATGGCCACCCAGATCAGGCTGAAAGCTTTCACCCTGGCTGCCCGTTTAATTGTCATATGATTAGCCCCTCTGGGTGCTATTTTATAAGGAATGATGCTTCCAGCCTCTCTTCCTCCACTCTATGTGAGTTTATGGTGATTATGCACTATATGAGCCCCGGGTTTCGGCCCCTGGGACTTTGGTGTTGGATCCCTGTACGCACGGCGTGTTGCATTGTGTTCCCCATAGCGTAAAGCTATTACGCAGTACGAGAGATACTCTCGTAAGAGAACGTACTCGGTTACTAACGTAACCTCGGTTCTCTCTAGAGAGGGAACGAGTACTGCGTATCTTGCTGTGCTTGGAATACGCTCTGGTTCGCTTCGGCGATGAAAACCAGCTTGTATCAGCCTACCGAGCTTATTTATAGGGCGAGACCACGCCTTTTCTGGCGGGACGTGACGATATGGGCGCGAATTGCCCCCATTGGTCATTACGTCACGCAGAGTCTCTCTCGATAGGCTGCTGCATTTGCCGCAAGAGCAGCCAATAGGCGCGCGAGCTGTCTCGCCTATGTTTGCTTGCTGCTGCAAAGCGTTTTACATTAATAAAAAATTAAGGATAATTTTTGGCTTCAATATCTCGTGGAAAAGAGGTTTTCCCCATAGCGTAAAGCTATTACGCAGTACTCGTTCCCTCTCTAGAGAGAACCGAGGTTACGTTAGTAACCGAGTACGTTATGGTAAAGGGCTTGACATTTCTGAAAAGCGCTCGAAGCGGTTGAGCCATAACGACACATACTGGTCCAGCCGGCCAATCAGAGCACATTGTGCATTTCGGAAGGATGGACTTCATAAACAGAGTGTTGCAGACAGACAGGGAAACCAAAATATGTAAAAAGTAAAATAAAATAAAAACTATTCAGTAGACCCCAAGAACAAAATCAAGACTTTGTTAAAAATGCATAATATGGCATCTTTAAGTTTAGTTTACTAAAAGCTAAAAAGATTTTTACTTCTTGTTTATTGAAAAGTTTTTTGGCAAATTCCAATTGCAAATTCTGCAATTCCAGCAAACTGTTTTATACATTCAAGGAAGATATTTTTCATCCATAGTTAGCATACTGAAGTTTCTTTGTATGAGCACTATGATCCATCAGAGCATCTGTTTGATAAGTGCCTGCATCCAGGCCCTGCCTTTGCTCCTGGCATTAGTATGGTGGTCTGGGCAGCCTCTGTAACAGAGGACACAAAGGACTGATAGCTCCATCAGAGCGGTCTCTTCCACATGGCAGTCCCAGCACAATGGATTCTGCCTTCATCTAACCTTTTAATAATCTCTACATCTGAGATGGTCTGCTGTGTTGAAGGGGTAGAATTTTTTTGTACCATATATAACTATTGTAACACTACTGTGCAAACCGAGTAAAGCATTATAACATATTCAAAATACAAGGCAATAGTAACAATTTTATAAAGGAATTAACATTTAACAAAGTTTTAGGCTATAGATTCTCTCAGGGCAGTAAAGACTTCTAATACTTCCTTACAGTTAATTTGAATGGAAGTTCTTTATTTTTGGCAGTGTTCATGTTGCCATGGTATCACCATAGCAATAACATTAGATGCAAAGTGAAGGGGGTGGATTCTGGAATGCACGGCTGCTTCAATGTATAATGAGTGATTATAATCAAGGTAATCAATATGTTTCCTTCTAAATATCAAATGAGTTGAATGACTTCTCTGGAGATTTTACTTTATTATAGAAGTTACCTTACTGAAATGTTCTTCTTTCATGTATTCTTTAATGCCTGTATTTAGTGCTTGCTTATTTAGCCCGGCTTCCAGAAATGAAATATGGGCTTGTTTTGAGTTTGAGAAAGGTCTTCAAAGTGTTAAAACATATAGGGGTCATTAAAGCCAATAGTTTAAGGGATCATTTCTTTGTTAAAGCCTTACTTTCCAGTTAGACCAAAGTGTAGCTCCTTGAGAGAAAGAACGCATTATCTTGATGTTTTGAGAGGACTCTCCTGATTATAGTTAGAGCCTGGCCAAATCCAAACTTGGAAAAGCTGTGTGTCGGTGTGTGTGTGTGTGTGTGTGTGTGTGTGTGTGTGTGTTAGTCTTCTTGGTTACAGGTTAAGGAACCACTGGCATTAGTCGGAGATTGACTGAGTTGTTGTTCTGGACATGCTAGCACCCGGCAACCCAAATCTGCGACCTGCCTAACTTCAGGGTCCGAGTGTCAGCCGCATAATCGATGGAGATAGGCCTCAGTCTATCTGTATATGTGTGGGAAAATTACTATGTTCATATCTTAGCCAATTAGAAACTGCAACCTGAAGCAAGGACGTAGCTTAGACCTTGGTGTAGGGCAGGAGTCACCAACCCGTCGATCGCGATCGACAAGTCGATCTTGGAAGCATTTTAAGTCGAGCGCGAAGAGTTTTCAAAATCAGAGAAAAAACACCAATATTTGTATTCATTATTATTTATTAATTAAAAACTAGGTCCCCCCTAGTGTTACGATTTTACCACCTACGCCTCATTTTGAGCCAGGAAAAACCCTGTATTGGCTATTGTTAAAAGGAGATCTGTGTTTTATGTTGTTGGAAAAGGGAAAGAGAATCAGTGCTGTACATGACTATTTTAGGCCTGTAATTGATTGATTATTGAGGTAATGAATAGTAGTAGGTCTGTAATTTGTGTGAAAATATTTTTGAAGAATTGAAGGATGACTGTTGTCATAATATTTTGTATGCTAGTTGCACTTACCATTTTGATTTGAAATAGCCTATGTTTTAAAAGGGAAAATGAAACGGTACATTATTGGCTTAGGCCTGTAATTGACTGATTATTGTGTTTATATATGAGTAATAAGCCTGTGGATATATACTTAACAATGTTATATTACTGTTGAAAATGTTGAATTATAGTTGACAGTTTGTATATACTATTTGTATAGTTAAATAAATATTTTGCTAGTGACTAACAGGCAACAAAGAATGTCAAAGTAGAACTACATTGTGGCCTTGTTTTTTCATAATTTTCTGCAAGTGGTAGATCTTGGTTTACATTTGGACTTGGGATGTGATCTTAGGCTTGAAAAGGTTGGTGACCACTGGTGTAGGGTATAACTGCTGTGATCTTTGTGACTGTATAAGGGGGGCGGCCTACAAACTCCTGTGTGAGTCTTAAAGGGGCATTATGCAGAAATCCCGTTTTTGTCAAACAGCGACCCCTAGAGTTACTGTGGAGTGCTTGAATTTAACGTTACTGTCGTAAATACCACTCACTCAGAGCGTGACATGGCCTGTTACATAGATAGTATACAATAGTACATTGTGTTTAATTTGTTGTTTAATGAGATATAATATATGTTGTTAGTGGTGAGAATTTTCACGTGATTAAATACATAGATCCGACAATTTTAATGATCCAGAGGCAGAACTTTTGCCAAGTGTGTCAGAGGTTCTGGGTTCTAGTCGGTACTAGTAGTATAGTTTATTTTCCTCATCAAAACCGATTGTTTATTAGTGGTTGTATTTCAAGCAGGGACATGTTTTTTGTGCATTAGGTTTTGTGATTTTACCATAACAAAATATAGAGAGTCTCTCAGTCCCCGCAACGGATTCAGGCGCGCGTCACAACAGAACACTATCTGCACCACTGATCGCAGAGGCAACGAGCACTTTGCAGTCACTTGATTTCAAAAATAACACATTTCAGATCGCCTCTTATTTAACAAACGGACGAAATGAATGCTCTACTAGAGTTACCTGGAGATGTTTTATTTGTTTGTAATGGTAACGTTACATCCGTGCCGCGAGAAGTTTCAATGGGGACATAACACACCCGCAAATTATGCCTATGCTCGTGTCCGACTCCTCGCTCGGTCAGTCTGCCGTTTCCTCTTTCTCTGTTCCTCCGACAATGCTTTCCTAGCTTTCTGCATCTCATATGCCGGCTCAGCCATGACGATAGTGTGACAAACTCCATCCATCTACCTTGTTCCTGTGTGTATGTGTGCAGTTGCCGTAAAGGAATATGTTACATCACGAGAGCTGATATCACGCGATACTTCCTGACGCGGCCCGCCGCACCGAAGTTGCAAGTGGGATTTTTTCGCTCACAGGCACCAGGGGGGGTCGAGACGCCCACCATTCAACCCGAAAGAAGTTATATAAACATTTCAATAACTCTGAAGCTGTTCAGTTAAGCTAAAAAAGCTGCATAGTGTCCCTTTAAAGCTGACTTTTGCTGATGAAACTGCAAACTATCTTCAGTAAAACTTTTCTTCAATTTATTATAATTCTGACTCTGGGTCTTCTTTCAAACATCTGGTCCTTGGGTCCTAAACTATTACCCCCTAACAAAAGTATGAAGTAAACTGATGAAAATATAATCCACAGTGCTGTGAATAATAATTAATCATCTGAAGCCTTTTGACAAATTAAGCAAAGATTGACAAAATTAGCAAAGATTAAAATGTGTCAAGCCATAAAAAGAGCAGAAGGTGAGAAGTAATAATGAAATTAAAATGATAATAATTAAGGTCCTGATGTTACATGTATTTACTATAGTAATAACTATAAATTAGGCATAATTACATGCAACTAACCCTAAACCAAACCCTAATCCTATAGTTAGTGCATGTAGTTAATTCATATGACTCAGTACTTAACTGTATAGTTACACTGCAACAGGGACACATTAAAATAAAGTGTAATCGGTCATTGACTCATCTTTCTACAGGTAACTTTCAAACACATATATGGTATATAATACCATGAAAATAATTCACCCTTCCTTATCCCCTTTTAATTGCATATTTCAACTGGATGGTTTCAAATAATCGAATGCAAGGTCGTATTAGACAAGAAACACCTGAGAAGACACAAAGCATTTTGCTATCGTTATTTCATTTATTTAAAAGTCACCAATCACCCATATTTTCCAGTACATTCCGCATCTGGCTCATTCGCGATCTCAAACAAATTTTCAAAACCATAGTTTTCAACAATCGCTCTGACAGCTTCTTTGCCAGATCCACCATCAAGTCACAGTGACAACCATATTAACGCACTAATATTTGATTGCGTTTAGTTCTTGCTCTGCAGTAAATCGCTGAGCCATTTCAAGTTCTGCTGATGATACTTTTGTTTTCGGCCTGCGGTAACTGTGAGTGAAACGTCACTTCATCATTGTGTATAAGACATTGTCACCTTGTGGAATAAAGGTGAATTACACTTATTCAGGGTCCGTGCATCATCCGATCATTTGATTTCCAATTTGAAATGACATAAGCAAAAATGAGAAAACGGCACCTTTATTAGTTTTTTCGCTTTTTAAAAAAAAGTTCACAGGCAAAAAACGAATACATGACTTGAAAATTCGTTTTCCACATGTGGGCGGTCATGAGACGCCCCCTTCCGCTGATTGGTCAAGTAAATCTGAGCATGTGTTGTCATCAGGTCTGTTCAACAAAATAATAGTCCTCAATGGTAATCTACCCATTAAGGATGTAATTTGTCTTTTTGAAAACCCAAACAAATCTTTAGAATCTACTGGTAACTTCCTTATCCTTGTGGCAAACTTTTACTTTCACAAACGTCTCGGTTACGTATGTAACCCTAGTTCCCTGATAGGGAACGAGACGCTGCGTCAAACGCTGCGGGAACGCCCCTGCGTTGTGCGTCATGAAGCACGTATGGAATCAGCCCAATGGAGAGATGAAACGTCATAGGCGGGTGACGTCATCGACCAGGAAACTATAAAGCACCCCAAAAACACAAGCGCATTAGCTTCTGATAGGCTTGAAGGAAGCGCTAACGGGAGTGCCGGGAGTATGGCGGAGCGACGCAGCGTCTCGTTCCCTATCAGGGAACTAGGGTTACATACGTAACCGAGACGTTCCCTTTCAAGGGAACTTCGAGCTGCGTCAAACGCTGCGGGAACGCGAATACCCACGTCGCCATAGGACCAAATGACCGTCATGTGAGACTAGCGCACAGAGGACGAGAGCACCTGTGCCCCAGGGGTAGAGCTTAAGTCTAGGTCATAGAACTTAATAAAAGTATGCGGTGAAGACCATCCAGCCGCATCACAAACATCACTCAGGGAAACCCCCGACAAAAGAGCTTTAGAAGCAGCCATACTCCTGGTAGAGTGAGCTCGGACAACCAAAGGTGAAGGCTGGCCAGCCGACTCATAAGCAAGTGAGATAGCCTCGACCACCCACTTGCTCATTCTCTGTTTAGACGCAGGACACCCTTTCCTGGGTGGCCCGAAACATACAAAAAGTTGTTCTGATTTCCTCCACAGGGCAGCTCTGTGGACATAAGCGTCTAATGCCCTAACAGGGCAGAGTGAATTAAGTTTCTCCTGGTCCGATGACATAAATGGAGGAGGACAGAAAGCCTGCAGAACCGTAGGTCTAACGATATTAGTAGGGACCTTAGGAACGTAACCTGGTCTAGGATGCAGAAAAGCTTTAACCATGCCAGGTGCAAATTCCAGGCACGAGGGTGAAACCGACAGAGCCTGCAAATCTCCGATTCTTTTTAGTGAAGAGATAGCAAGTAAAAAGATAGTCTTAAAAGTGAGAAACTTCTCGGGAACTTCTTCGATAGGTTCAAAAGGAGCTAGGGAAAGACCTTCTAATACAATGGCCAGATCCCAAGTCGGCACCCTCGTACGAACTGCTGGCCTCAGCCTCAAAGTGCCACGGAGGAAACGAGTTATAAGCGGGTGTCTCCCAAGAGAAACTCCACTGAAAGGGACGTGGTAAGCAGCTAGTGCCGCCACATACACCTTTAGTGTGGAGGGGGATAACCCTGTGGAGAAGCGCTCCTGCAGGAATTCCAGCACTGCACCCACTGGGCAGTTAACTGGGTCCTGCAGGTGTTCTCCACACCAAGAAGTGAAAAGTTTCCACTTCAAGGCATAAAGCTTCCTCGTGGATGGAGCTCTGGAGTTAAGAATGGTCTCAACAACCTCGGTTGAGAGACCGGAGTCTATGAGCTGGGCCCCCTCAGAGGCCAAGCCCACAGTTTCCACAATTCTGGGCGGGGGTGAAGTATCGTGCCGCCCGCCTGGGAGAGTAGATCCCTCCTGACCGGGAGCTCCAAAGGAGAACCGTCCAGGAGAGAAATCAGGTCCGCAAACCATACTCGGGCCGGCCAGAACGGGGCTACTAGTAGTAGACTGACCCCGTCCCGGCGGACCCTCTCCAGAACTCCTGGTAACAGAGCAATCGGGGGAAAGGCGTACAGACGTGACCTCGGCCACGGCTGCACCATAGCATCCAACCCCAGGGGGGCTGGATGAGTGATGGAGAACCACCGATGACAATGCGTGGTCTCCTTGGAAGCGAATAGGTCCAACTTGGCGCGACCGAAACTCAACCAAAGGAGCTCCACCACCTCGGGGTGGAGTCTCCATTCCCCTGGCCTCGGCCCCTGCCTCGACAGGGAGTCTGCTACCACATTCAAATACCCAGGAAGATACATTGCTCTCAGAGATAGTAGCTTCCCTTGGGACCACAGGAGGATCTGACGGGCCAACTTGTAAAGCCGGCGAGACCGCAGGCCCCCCTGATGATTTATATAAGAGACCACCGACGTGTTGTCTGATTGAACTAACACATGATGGCCTCTCAGGTCTGTTAGGAAGTATTTCAGAGCCTGAAACACAGCCAACATCTCTAGACAATTTATGTGCCACGATAGATGATGATCCTGCCACAGACCTTGGGCTGGGCGACCACTCATGACCGCCCCCCACCCTGTGAGGGAAGCATCCGTCGTTAGCGTTATGCGACGACAAAGAGCCCCCAGCACAGGACCTTTGGATAGGAACCAAGTTTCTCTCCACATGACCAGAGCACGAAGGCAGCGCCGCGTGACTTTGAACGTGCGGAGCGGATTTCCCCTCGGGGAGAATCCCTTGGTCCTGAGCCACCACTGTAGCGGTCTCATGTACAACAGGCCGCAATGTATAACGTTGGACGCTGCTGCCATCAGACCCAACAGTCTCTGAAACTGCTTCACAGTGAGTAGCTGGCCTAGCTTCACTTGTTTCACAGCTGAGAGAATCGAAGCGATGCGGGTCGGAGAGAGTCGCGCCCGCATCGAGACCGAATCCCAAACGACACCCAGAAAAGTGGTCTTCTGGGAAGGAGATAATACACTTTTCTTTGCGTTCAGCCTCAACCCCAACTTTCTGATATGAGCGAGGACGACATCTCGATGCCGAACCGCCATCTGCTCCGTCTGAGCTAAAATCAACCAATCGTCGATGTAATTGAGAATACGAATGCCCTGAAGCCTCAGAGGCACTAGTGCTGCATCCATGCATTTCGTGAAAGTGCGGGGAGATAAAGCTAGGCCAAACGGAAGAACCCTGTACTGGTGCGCCTCGCCCCCGAAGGCGAACCTCAGGAACTTCCTGTGTTGTGGGAGGATGGAAACGTGGAAGTACGCGTCCTTCAGATCTATCGTGACAAACCAGTCCTCGGATCTGATTTGAGACACGATCTGCTTGATAGTGAGCATCTTGAATTTTAGCTTCCCTACTGAGCGATTCAATATGCGCAGGTCTAAAATTGGACGCAACCCCCCATCCTTCTTTGGAACGATGAAATATCGGCTGTAATAACCTGACTCCAAACTGGGAGGAGGAACCCGTTCTATAGCCTCCTTTTGAAGGAGCGTTTTCACCTCTTGTTCCAATACCAGAGCCTGCTCGGGGCCCACCACTGTGTGCAGATCCCCTCTGAATTTTGGTGGACGACACCTGAACTGGATAGCATAACCCTTTTCTACTGTCTGCAGGACCCAATGAGATATTTTTGGAAGGCTTTTCCACTCTGCCAGAAATTCTACTAAGGGTACCAGTCTCTCGAGACTGGCCTCTGGTGTAACTTGAGCAGCAAACGCAGCGCCCTGTAACGGCGCACCGGCAGGGAACAACTGGTTTGACCGCTCTGAGACCCTCCTCAGAGGGAGCGAGCGTCCCTCGGGAAAGCGCTCGCTGGGATCGTCTGTGCCCCGGCATAAAGGCGGGGTTGGCAGAACGAGCCCCTGAGGGCACCGAGGAGGAATGGGCACCGTAAAAAGAGGTGAACACCTTTCCGCCTCGGTGGGGACCACCCTCAGTATCCTGAACGCCTTGGCGTCAGGACTTCTTCTTAGCCGAAGCCTTCTTAGCCAATATAACTGTCCTCAGATCAGTTCTATTGCTAGAAGGCTTCGGCTGAGAGTGTCGCGGCTGAGCCCACTGTCCAGCAGGGGGAGCACGAGACGCGACACTCTGCCTCTGCTGCGCTCTATGTGATGAGCTCATAGACGGCCGGGGCTGCTCCCGCCCAGCAGCCCCAGGGACGTGAACTTTCAGGGGAAGAAACTTTTTAAAAGCTGCAGTTTGTTTCTTTTCTTCCTGGAATTTATCGATAACTGAATTTACAGCATCACCAAACAAACCCAGGGGAGAGAGAGGAGCATCTAAAAGAAAAGCTTTTTCTTTCTCTTTAATATTGGTTTGATTTAACCACAAATGTCTTTCTGCGGCCACCAGAGCTGCCATAGAACGACCCACTAGCTTGGCCGATTCTCTGGTGGCACGCAGGGATAAATCAGCAGCCTGACGCAGTTCGCGAACTACGTCAGTACTGACCTCCTCACTCTCACTCACATCCCTTAGCAGATCAGCCTGGTATGCCTGCAAGATTGACATAGTATGCAGGCATGACGCAGCCTGACCTGCTGCCGAATATGCTTTACCCACCAAAGCCAAGGTGTTTCTTAAAGGCTTGGTGGGTAATGCCGGTGCCTTAAAAGATGATGCTGCTTCGGGGGAGAGATGGCTCGCAAGCGTCTCTTCCACACGAGGCAAAGCACCATAACCATGAGCCTTGGCTCCCATTATATTTGCATATGTTGAAGTCTGGGGACTAAACACTCTATATGACACCGGTTTTCTCCATGATTTCGACACCTCGGTGTGGAGATCATGGAAAAACGGCAGGCACCGGCGTGGAGGCTGCACACGTGACGGCAAAAATCTCTCATCCAACTTTGATTTAGAAACAGACTCCTGTCTAGTCACTGGCCATTCAATATTGAGTTTTTCAACAGCTCTTGTTAAAACCTCCATAAGCTCATCACTTTCGGGAGTGTGGGGTGGCGAATCCTCCACATCTCCCTCAACACTGACAACATCCAGCTCCTCAGAACTGGATAGCTGCAGCATTGGTGCCTCAGCCCGAGCGGAAGAAACCGCAGCGCGTGCTTCCGAACCCGAGACTGAGGCACTGGATCTCACAGGTGAAGGGAGAGATAAGGCAGAGCCCGTCTCAAACCCCGCTGTGAGATCCATCTGCGATCCCCACGATAAGCGCCGCCGCTCTGCCTCGGCAGAAGCGGGACCCGAACTGCGGGGAGCGCGCACCGAACCGCTCTCCTCAAAGAGCGCTCGGCGGGAGCGGAGCGTCCTTAACGGCAGACGCTCGCAATGCTCACAGTCTGCCCCCTCGAGAGCAGACTGGGCATGCTGAACTCCCAAACAAACAACACAAAGATCATGTGTATCCCCGCTCGTTAAATAACGCGAGCAGGGAGGAACACACTTCCTAAACTGTTGTTCGTCCGCCATATCTCTCAATATAAGGATAAATTGTTTGTGTGGTGCAGGGTATGTAAAGACAGACAATATCACACAGGGACAGATTCACATGTAGCGCGACTGAAAGCACAGAAGCTAATGCGCTTGTGTTTTTGGGGTGCTTTATAGTTTCCTGGTCGATGACGTCACCCGCCTATGACGTTTCATCTCTCCATTGGGCTGATTCCATACGTGCTTCATGACGCACAACGCAGGGGCGTTCCCGCAGCGTTTGACGCAGCTCGAAGTTCCCTTGAAAGGGAACAAAGGTTTCTTTAAAAAAAAAAACTAATTTTAAAGATTTCTTATGTGAAGTAAAATATTTAATCAAATCACTAAGAATAATTGATAATAGAAAATGTACTTCTTGTTTGAAGAAATATAGAGATAGTTTATGTACCATGATTAATATCTGTTTGCTGTTTCTTTTTTTTCCCTTTTTCTTCTTCTTTGTTTAGCTCTTTCCATATGTGCTACGATTGTGCTCATAGTTAGCGACCCTATTCGATTTTTACAAAAAATAAATGGGAAAACAGGCTTTCTTTTATTTTATTTTTTATTTTTTTTTATTTTTTTTTATTGTTAATTGATTGTGGTATACTAAAAGGTTGGTGTCTTTAAACTAAAAAAAAAAAAATGAATAAGAAGGATGGTAATGAATGACGTCCCAGGTCACTAAAGACCCGAGGTATCCGTTTAAGGGTTAAAGACGACTGAAAGACTTTTAGCAAGTTAAGTTACTGTTTGATACTTCCCTCAGTTATATTCTGTTTGAGACTGTTTTATGTTGGACTTTTTGAGCTTCAGTTTATTTCCCTGGAGATCTGTGTATCTGTTGTTGAGATACTCACCTGTTGTTATCCCAGATCCAGTCTGCCAGATACTTATCCGTGTTACTCTCATGTTGTCAACCTGTATCCAGCCTACTCTGCTCCTGTGTTATCAACTGTATACTCGTCTGCATATTTATCTGTCTGGAACCACTGCAGTTAATAAAATATCTTTTTATGCTATCCTCCCTTTTAGTGTGTGTGTTACAGGCAGCCTTTACTGCAACCAGTCCTATTCAGACTGTTCAAAATTGAGAATTTTTTATGTTTTATGCAATCAATTGATCAAAAGTGACAGTAACGCCATTTAATATTACAAAAGAATTATATTTCAAACAATATTCTTTTGACTTTTCTATTTTTCAAAGAATCCTGAAAGAAATTGTATCCACAAAAATATTAAGCAGCACAACTGTTTTCAACATTGATAAAAGTTTATTGAGCACCAAATCAGCATATTACAATGATTTCTGAAAGATTATGTGACACTGAAGACTGGAGTAATGATACTGAAAATTCAGCTTTGCCATCACAGGATTTAAAATATATTAAAATGGAAAACAGTACTACACAATGCCACATTTTACTGATATAAGAAGTTTTTCGGTTTGAAAAGGGTTAGTAAGTCTTTTCTAAAGTTCCCTTTCGAGAGGTTCCTCCTATTGCGTAAGCTTACGCTATGGGAAAACTCCTTTTCTCGAGAAATATTGAAGTCTTTATGTAAAACGCATTGCAGCTGCACAGCATACAGCAATGAGCGAGGCAGCTCGGTCATTGGCTGTGCTGCGGCAACTTGCACGAAACCAATGACGGGGCGACTCTGAACCCGCTTCCAATGAGCGTGCTCCGCGCCCACGCGCGTCAGAGCCCGCCAAGATGGGCGTGGCCAAGGGCTATATATTGGGCGCCCCGTCGTCTGAGTTCTTTAGATTTAATCTCCTTCAGCAAAGAACCTTCTCTTCGCTGGATCCTCCGGATTTGTTGGAGTCTTTTCGCTGGAGTCTTTTTGCCGCCGCCGTCAACAAGCCTACAGCAGGACTGCTTCGAGGACGCCGGCGCCTTCAGCCGCCTTCGATCGCCCTTCTGCTAAGCCATCCGGCGCGCATCATCTAATATCCTTTCAAAAGCTATCAGTGTTCGCCCCCGCGACACTTTCTAAAAGAGCAAATTTAACAAGGCGTTGTTTCAAATGCCTTCCTGCGCCTCGTGTCGAGGCCCTCTTCAGGACGGGGATCGTCACATCATCTGCGCCCGCTGCCTGGGACCGGACCACGCAGAGGCTGCCCTTACTCGAGGCGGATGTCCCGAGTGTGACGCCCTGGGCCTCACCGAGCTGCGCGCTTGCTTCGCCGTTTTCACCGCGAAAGAGCCCACCTCTTCCGTGCTGCCGTCTCCTCTAGTCGAGCCGCGAAAGAAAAAACGCCGCTCACAGAGGCCGCCGGAGCACGCGGTTTGCAGTGATGTCACGCCGGGCCAATCCCCGCGTGCTTCACCACCACCCGAAGACTCCCCGCCACCAGTCCAGTTCACACAGGCGGACCAGCACCCCTCCAGCGGAGCGATGGGGCTCGTCTCGTTTGGCGCGTCAGGGGATGACGATGATAAGGATGACAGTTTTTCCTGTGATGCTGCATCCGACGACTGGCCGGGCTCGTCCTTCGACCCCGCTCCATCGACATCAGCGGGCACGAGCGCGCGCTCCAGCATGGACTCGGAGATCGTCCGCATTCTCTCCAAGGCCGTGGAAGACCTCGGGCTCGATTGGTCTTCCCCGGAAGAACCCGCCTGCAGCCGACTGGACGAGTGGTTCCTGCAGGGGCGCCGACAGGCCCCTCGACAAAGACCCTCCCCCTTCTTCCCGGAAGTTCACGACGAACTCACGAAGTCGTGGAAAGCCCCGCACTCCGCTCGCCTGAAGCCTTCTTTTTCTTTGTCGCTCTCCTCTGTGGACGGCGCGAAAGAAAGAGGCTATGAGGGGACTCCGCCCCTCGAGGAGGCTGTGGCCAATCATCTGTGTCCACCCTCCAACGCTGGATGGAAAGCTAAAGCTTCTCATCCCTCGAAGCCTTGCCGGTCTACTTCAGCTCTCGCCGGTCGCGCATACGCCGCCGCCGGCCAAGCTGCATCAGCGCTTCACTCTATGGCTGTCCTCCAGGTGTTTCAAGCCAAACTTCTCCGCAGTATGGACGAGTCTGGACCCGATCCTGAGGCATTTAAGGACCTACGCAGCGCCACTGACATAGCGCTGCGAGCTACAAAAGCCACCGCCCAATCCATCGGCCGTGCTATGGCTAACCTGACTGTCCTTGAGCGCCATCTGTGGCTGACGCTAACAGAGATGAAGGATGCAGATAAGGCGTCATTTCTCGACGCGCCTATCTCCCAAAGCGGCCTGTTTGGACCAGCGGTGAAGGAGTTCGCCGAGCGCTTCACCGAAGCCCATAAGGACTCACAGGCTATGCGTCACTTCCTGCCCAAGCGATCTAGCTCATCGCAGAGCCGCCAACGGCCTCCTCAGCAGCAGCGAGCTAAGACGGCGCCCCCCGTCTCTCAGCCCAAACCTGAAACGGATTTTCGACGCCGCTCGCGCTCTGCCAACAGGAAACAACCGCCCGAGCGACGGGGACCTCGGCCCAGGATTGTGCTGAACCCAGAGCCTCGTAAGTCCTCCTAGCTACAGGGAGGAAAAGGGAGAGCGCGTGTCTCGCAAGAGCCGGACCGTTCTCTCCAAAACGTTTAAAGCATTACCCAGTCCCCTTACAGGCGGCTGGAAATGTCTATACAGCAGCCAATGTGCCAGCCACACAGCTCGCCCACCTGCAAACAAACGCCGTTTTTACGGCGACACACAGAAATCACATAAAGAGCTATTTTCTGCCTGTGTCATTAAAGGGTCACGTGTCCACACCAAAGTGCGCATTCCCACATATCAAAACTGTCAACGCAGTGCCAAATGTTTTCCCAGCTCAGGCTGGACGCCCCATAAATGTAGATTGTGTGCCAACTGTCACGTATGCACCACTACACACAAGCACTGTTCCCACAGTTATAAACACTTCCCCAGTAAAAGCGGGAAGTTGTATAAGAGTAGCGCGTGTGCCCGCTGTTATGCACGCACCCCAACTCACAAACACTGTTTATATGGCCAAAAACCTCCCGCCACGAGCGGGAAGTTTTATGAAAGTGGCGCGCGTGCCTACCTCAGTCTATGCACCCCCACCCATAAGCACTATACACACAGTGTTAAACATTTCCCCATCTCACTCTGTGAGCATCACAGCGAGCGTGCCTGTAATCTCACACGCACCCCTGCACTCGGCATTCAACAGAGCTGCTCAGCGCGCTCCCGCGCCGCTGAGAGCTGTAAGCTCGGTATTAACACAGAACGATTCGCTGGCGGGAGCCATACGTCACTGCGACACGCCCCCGGCCAGCATTCAGCCCATATCTGTGCGAGCGAAAGCTTGGGAAAATATCCCCGACATGCCGAAATGGGTTTTGAACATAATGAAACACGGTTACTCGCTTCAATTCGCTCGCAGACCGCCCCACTTCACAGCAGTGGTAGAGACGAAAGTGAGAAAAGATGTTTCACATGTTCTACGCACCGAGATGCTCAAACTGATAGAGAAAGGCGCTATAGAGACAGTCCCCCCCTCTATGAGCGAGGCAGGTTTTTACAGCCGCTATTTTCTCGTCCCGAAAAAGGATGGCGGTCTCCGCCCCATTCTAGATCTCAGACATCTGAACAAAGCTTTAATGTTTCGCTCGTTCAGAATGTTAACAACCAAGCATATCCTCGCGCAAGTTCACCCGGGGGATTGGTTTCTGTCAGTGGATCTGAAAGACGCTTACTTTCACATTCCAATAGCGCCTCATCACAGGCCATTTCTGAGATTCGCTTTAGAGGGACAGTCATACCAGTACACAGTACTACCATTCGGCCTGTCACTGGCACCCCGTACATTTACGAAATGTATGGATGCAGCACTTTCCCCCCTGAGACAGCGGGGAGTGCGAATACTAAATTATCTCGACGATTGGCTAATCCTAGCACAATCAGAGAGCCAGTTAGTGACACACAGGTCTTGGATTATCAGTCATCTAGAGTGCCTAGGTCTAAAAATCAATTTTGCAAAGAGCATGCTATCCCCCAGCCAGAATATTTCTTTTCTGGGAATAGTGCTAGACTCAGTGCAGATGACGGCGCGCCTCTCATCAGAGCGCGCGCTCACTATCCGGCGCCTTGCAACATCGTTCAGAGCGGGTGCGCGCGCCCCCGTCAAGCGATTTCAGAGGATGCTCGGTCTCATGGCCTCAGCATCAGCTGTACTCCAGCTAGGATTGTTGCACATGCGTCCTCTCCAACGCTGGCTCAAAAGCCGTGTCCCCACTTTTCCCCACAAAAAGCCACTTTTTTATCAGAGCAAATCACGGCTGCATAAAAGCCCTGACGCCCTGGAAAGCTGTCGACTGGTATCAGTCCGGCGTGAGTTTGGGCGTGAACACAAGGAGAGAAATGATCACGACAGATGCCTCCAAAATAGGCTGGGGGGCCCTTTACGAGGGCAGGCCTGTCTCCGGTTTGTGGTCAAACCCGGAGAAGCGCCTACATATAAACTGTCTGGAATTGAAAGCGGTCGCTTTGGCTCTCAGAGCCCTGCTCCCGTACCTGAAGGACGAGCACGTCCTAGTCCGAACGGACAACATGACGGTAGTCTCGCATATAAATCGTCAGGGTGGACTCAGATCGAGCTCCCTGCATTCGATGGCCAGGGAGCTCCTCCTATGGTCCCAGCGCAACCTGCGCTCGCTGAGAGCAGCGCATGTGCCAGGTGTTCTGAACCAGGGAGCGGACATGCTGTCCAGAGACAAAGTTCTCCCAGAAGAATGGTCTCTCCACCCCCTGACGATTCAGTGGTTATGGCAAACCTTTGGCAGAGCAGAGGTCGACCTCTTTGCCTCCAAGGAAAATGCGCACTGCCCTCTCTTCTTTTCAAAGAGCACAGACGCGCTCGCCCAAGTCTGGCCGAGCCGCCCGCTGTATGCCTTCCCTCCGGTCGCGATGCTACCTCAGGTCATCAGTCGGATCAGGGAGGAGAAATGTGCAGTGCTCCTGGTAGCCCCACTCTGGAAGAACCAGACGTGGTTTCCAGAACTGATGCAGATGATGCAATCTGCCCCATGGCCGATTCCACTGAGGCTAGATCTCCTCAGGCAGGCCAACGGGATGGAGGATCCTCCATCCCCGCCCCGATCTGTGGGCCCTCCATGCGTGGCCCCTCAAAGGATTCCCGGGAACCTCCCCAGTGGAGTGTTGAGAACCATCACTGAGGCGCGAGCGCCCTCTACGAGGCGCTTATATGCCCAGAAATGGAAGGTGTTCAGTGACTGGTGTAAATCCAGGAACCTGAATCCTGAGACATGCGAAGTACCGAGTGTGCTCGTTTTCTTACAAGAGCTGTTGGAGGCAGGCCGCACCCCCTCCACGCTCAAAGTATATGTAGCTGCCATAGCGGCATCACATGAACCGGTCGAAGGACGCACACTAGGGAAAAACTACCTAGTTGTTCGTTTCCTGAGGGGCGCCAGGAGGATAAATCCCCCACGCCCCCCCCTCGGTGCCGATTTGGGACCTGGCCACGGTCCTGGACGCACTTAAGCGTGCCCCGTTCGAACCCCTCCGAACTGTGCACCTTAAACAGCTCTCGCTCAAAACTGCTCTCTTGCTGGCTCTCGCCTCGGTCAAGAGAGTGGGCGACCTGCACGCGCTGTCATCAAGCGCTACCTGCCTGGAGTTTGGACCTAACGACAGCAGGGTTGTCCTCAGGCCAAAACACGGGTATATTCCTAAGGTGCTCTCTACTCCTTTCAGAGCACAGGTGATATCTTTGGCCGCGCTATCGTCCCCAGCAGACGAAAGTGACGCTAATTTACTCTGCCCGGTCAGGGCACTCAGAGTATATTTGGAACGTTCTGCCCTGTTCAGACAGACAGAGCAGTTGTTCGTATGCTTTGGCGGCCGCACTAAAGGTCTGGCTGTTTCAAAGCAAAGAATATCGCGCTGGATAGTTGATGCTATAGCGCTGGCTTATGAAGCCAAGGGCCTTCAGTGCCCCTTGGGCATCAGAGCTCACTCTACGAGAGGCATGGCCTCCTCGTGGGCGTGGTCGAGTGGGATACCCATTCAAGATATTTGTGCGGCTGCAGGCTGGGCCTCACCGTCCACATTTATCAGGTTTTATAACCTACAGGTCCCCTCATTGCACTCTAACATACTGTCGGTCTAACTATGCATAGGCTGGGGTGTGTACATGCTGAGCATTGTCTCCTCCCTCATAGAATCACATCTTTGAAACTGATGTGGAGGATTTTTCATACATGACAGTACATAAAAATGTGCTTGTGTGTGTCTCTGGACGCCCATCGGGCCGTTCCACGTTGTCCTTTTATAAAGCCCGCCTTCGGCTGGCTCGTTGGATAATTACTTCGCTCAAAGGCTCAGGCACCGGCCTCCGGCTTAATAGAAGCGAAGTCAGCACGCACGGCGTTTTACATGGCGTTCCCATAGCGTAAGCTTACGCAATAGGAGGAACCTCTCGAAAGGGAACGACTCGGTTACTAACGTAACCTCGGTTCCCTGAGAGGAGGGAACGAGTATTGCGTAATCTGCCGTGCTTGTGCTTGGTCAGTTTGCTTCAGTCGATTGAACCTAAAGAACTCAGACGACGGGGCGCCCAATATATAGCCCTTGGCCACGCCCATCTTGGCGGGCTCTGACGCGCGTGGGCGCGAAGCACGCTCATTGGAAGCGGGTTCAGAGTCGCCCCGTCATTGGTTCGTGCAAGTTGCCGCAGCACAGCCAATGACCGAGCTGCCTCGCTCATTGCTGTATGCTGTGCAGCTGCAATGCGTTTTACATAAAGACTTCAATATTTCTCGAGAAAAGGAGTTTTCCCATAGCGTAAGCTTACGCAATACTCGTTCCCTCCTCTCAGGGAACCGAGGTTACGTTAGTAACCGAGTCGTTCTTGAACCCCATTGAAACGAGATATTATCTCCAGTCTACATTCGAAATCGCATACTTCCATATAGTAGGTGAAAAACAGTATATGACAAAAGAAATATGTCCGAATTCACAGTACTCATAAAAATATATACTTATATAATACTTATATCCGGATGACCTACTACTGAAAGTATCCGGATGACCTATACTTACGGCGAGATTCTGAAGTGTGCATACAATGGAACGTGCATACAACTGAAATGACCATACAACATGGCAAATGTAGTACGTCCAGATTACACTCATACGGACATTCATATAGGGAGTTTTTATTCAAAATCATTACCTACTCAAGAGAGTATGTGATTTCGGACGCAGCCAAATGATATATCCCTAAGAGAATCTCAGGACCAATCAAGCAAAGTCAACCACTTGAGTATGACTCATTTAGCACTAAACATACTCTAAAAGATAGAGCAGAGGATAGAAAGGTCTCGCTCTCTTTCTCTCTCTCATAGAAGGGTCTCGCTCTCTTTCTCTCTCACACACATGTACACTGTGCAGTTACTCTGTGCAAGACCCCAGAATCTGAGCTAATTACCACACATTAGCAGTAATTCACACAGCTCTAGGTGAGGCTGCCGGGACATACATATTGAACTGTTAATACTCCTCCAGAATCCAGACAAGGGCAGTTATGCTAAATTTGGCAACACTGTTGGTTTTATATGAAATGTGAGCTCAGAACACCACAGAATATATAGCAAAGAAAATATATGATGGCTTTATAGGACTGAATGTCAGCGTATAAGAGAAAACCCATGCATTTGGATGCGATTTTTCATGTGCTGCCCCATGTGTTGAAAAGCACAGGTTATGCAATATGTCCATAATTTGTGTACCACCTTTAATCCATAAATGTATGTGTATGTCAAATTTATATTTTCAAAAATAAGTATGTAGAATCTAAATAATGTTTTTGCTATTGAGAAGTTTATAAAACGACAATCATTTTACTAAATCATTTCAGTAAAGCAGTGTTTTGGATCTCAGCCCATCTCTCCACAAGTCAATTAGCTGTTGATGAAAGAGCTTTGTAACGAGGTTGGTTCTTTTTGGGGAGACGGGGATATCTAAAGTGCTCTGAGATGCAGCTCCAGGAAGCACCATTTTTGTTGTCAGGCTCTGTGTAATAAAGTGCTCTTGTGTTGTTTTTCCAAGTCTTCACATCAGATTCTCTTCAGTGGTTTGGGACGCATCTGTTGATGCGGCCACTTGAACCTCTACACTGGAATCAAAGATGGAGAGAATACTTGAAAGAAACACAACCCTGCTTTTGAATTCCAAACCTGACTGAAACCCAAATATGTATCTTGTGCTGGTATATGTTCAATGACTCAAGGGGCTTGATTTAACCACTTGATTAGCTTCTGCTCACAGGGCTCTTTGCCATAAGGATATCACGGGTGTGAGACCATTCACGATGTGGAGATGTATTGATAGTGAATCAATTACAGGCCATTTCATCCATTTATATACAGAGATAATACAGAACAGTGCTGTGTTAATTGGATTTACTCATGCCACAAAATGTGATACAGAGAGGTCAGGGCAACACTGTACGTCAATGAATATGTCTCAGAGTACACTTATTTTTGAAAGTCAGTTTGTGCATAGACACACCTTAAAGTTGTCATGAAACGGAAGTTGCGATAGTCTTTTCTTCCCTTTTGTGATGTATATCAGAGTGAAAAAACTTTCATCAAGAAAAACTGTAGGGTGGGACTTGATTTTGTCCATTGGGAAATTATTGGATGGTTGTGGTTTGCTATTGGTTGATCAAATGTGAGTGACAGGTTGTCCCACCCTCACGCTAGTAAACGTCACCAGAGAAGAGAAGAATAATCGCTGCAAGAGGGGGAGTTATTTTATTACATTATTAAAAAATAATGCGGTGAATGGATAAATCATTTATAATAAATACTGCAATATTACATTAAAAAAATAAGAAAAGTCCATTTTGATTTCATGGTGACTTTAAAGTTAATTTTTTTTTATTATTTAAGCTATATTTAATAAAAAGTAAATAGTACTAAAAATAAATAGTTAATAACATTTGTATAATTTGAATATTAAATTGTGTATATATATATATATATATATATATATATATAAAACACGTGACAACATGCCCCTGACCTGACATTTATGAAAAATAGTGAGAACATAGTAGAATCTTTTGTTTTAAATCTATTTTCACTATAGTTGCTTATGGTTTAGTCTAATGCATGTACGTGAGTAAGAATACTAAACTGTGTTATATGAGTATGACTGTTGTGGTCTGTTGACTCCTCAGGCTGAAGTTCTTCACTCCACTGAGCACAGCTGAGATGATGACATCAGCGAGGCCCCAGGAGGGGATAGCAGGACCTTGCATCTGATTTGCTGGATTTTAGGTCCGTAATGCTGCCTGTTATTGCTCATTGGCCAGTGTTTTGGGCAAGGGGGCAAGATCTTATGGTTGACTGGCTGAGCATGCTGATTGATTAGACACTGTTATGCTTTCCTTTCCAATCGAGACTTCGGTCAACTCATCATCCACAGTCAATGAGTCTGCTGTCAGAAGCACAGCTTAACAGTGACACCTCCCTAAATGCCTAATTACATGCATTTAGAACAGCTGAATTTTGATAAGAATGAGTAAATTCATGCAATTATGCAGACTTAATTGCCCTGCTGTGCTCATGAAAGAAAAAAAGAAGAAGTTTTATTTGGAACCTTTGCGGAAATCAATATGGGCTACTCTGAAATTAATTTTCAGCACAAAAGAGAAGGAAATTAAGAGAAGGGAAATATAATGCTGTAAAGTTACCATTTAGAATTATAATTGTGTTTATATAAGACAGTACATACATTTTCATTGTTACATAATCAGATTTAATGCCTAAATGATCTAACACTTTAAAAGAGATATCTGTGGAACCTCTTTATTTTTACTTGCTCTGTGCATTTGCCTCCATCTGTTGGATAAAAAATGTATTACAGTATTAAATGAAGAAAAAATCCTTTCTATTCCAATAACTTTCCTTTGAAGTAAAACATATATGTGCATATCAACAGACGCAAAAATCATAAAAACTTAGTTTAAAAATGTAAACATAAATCCTGAAATTTACACAATAATAATTGATAGTTGATGTTACATGTCACAACACAAAGGTTAGCTCTTTGTGTGTGTGTGTGTGTGTGTGTGTGTGTGTGTGTGTGTGTGTGTGTGTGTGTGTGTGTGTGTGTGTCTGTGTGTGTTATTCCCTACATGAGCAGAGGTGGAGTACATTCAACAGTACATTTACTTGAGTACTGAAATTAAGTACACTTTTTGAGTATCAGTACTTTACTTGAGTACTTTACTTTAACAGGGGATGATTTGGTTGCAGGGGTAGCATTTTGGTTAGAAATTGACGTCAGAACCCGACGTCGGACAGACTGGATTTTGGTTGGAAATGAAAGTCAGGTTGACGTCAGAACTCGATTTTCATTTTCAAACACAATACAACGCCTGTCCAACGTTGGAGATTGACGTCAATCTGACGTTGGATTCTGACATCAAACTGATTGATGTTCATTTTTTTAACGTTGGGGTTTACTAAAATATCTCTAAAATATCTCTAAAATATCTTAAACTGTGTTCCGAAGATGAACGGAGGTCTTACGGGCTTGGAACGACATGAGGGTGAGTCATTAATGACATAATTTTCATTTTTGGGTGAACTAACCCTTTAAGTACTTTTAAAAACAAGTACTTCTGTACTTTTACTTAAAGGTGCTCTATGTAACGTTTGGCGGCCTCTAGTGGTGATGTTTCAGATTGCAACCAAATTTTACAAGAGCGCTCGTGCTCGAACTCACAGACAATACCATCTATTACGCAAATATCTCGGCGAATACTAGACGGATTCGGCGAGCACCGAGCTCGTTGGGACCATCTAGTCGAGCTGAAAAGAACCATATAAGTTCCATAGTTTTTGGTGGTGTTTTCGCGGAGATATTAGCAGAAAACTATCGGGCGCGCTGCATAATTGCGGACGCCGGTGACGTCACGATCTCAGAAGAAAATCGCTCGTATCTCTGGAACGCAAAGACCCAGAGAGCTCAAATTCGGGGGAGGAGGTCCCAGGGGAACCCTTGCCCGAACGCTAGAGTGGCGGGCCTCGGGGATGCCCCCTACCGGATCGCCGTTCGCTGAGACCCCCGATTTCGAACGGCTATAACTCGGGGAGCCGGGCGAGTTGGACCTCGGGGGTGGGCTCGTTCGAAAGGCCCCGTCCAGCACTACGAACGATTAGAGTCTTGGGAATATTGATCAAAGATTGACTGAGATATAAGCCGAAAAACGTGCGCCTTTAACCGGACGTAACTCCCTGACCGTCTACAATAGACTGTATATAAGGAGAGAGGCTCGGGAGCGCGCATGCACGTCACATCCGTTGGATTTCGCGGTAAATCCGACCCGGAGACTTCACATAGAAATAGGAATACTAGCCTTCAGAGGTAATAGCAAAACTCGACGAGTGGATCATTTTAATGTGTGATTACAACCCCTTCACACAATGGCGGATTTAGCAAATTGGGGGCCCAAGGCGAAGGTAGTATGGGGCCCCCCATCCGATCTTTAAAAGAGAACGAATTTTTTTTTTTTTTTTTTGATTTAAAAATAAATAAATAAACCATTAAATGGCACTTTCTGGAGAGTTTTGTGCAAAGAAATATAGAAAAAAAGTAGGTCTAGCAAGTCTTATATTTCTGTAATTCACACAGATCAAACACAAATATGCTGACTGAATAGATTGAGAAACACTGCTTTAATTAATGTTTTGATGACTTTGTGAAAGGTTACTAAACAGCATGAGCCGTCTTCCTGCTGGCTAGTAAGTTATTTGGCAAATTTCATTCATACAGATCTGTATTATGCTATAGTTTCTGATAGTGTTATTATACATTTCTTACAGATAATCACGATGATCATTGCGTTTGTCTTACCGAATGTGGTAGCTTTATGCAATTACAGTTTGTCTATAAGCTTCTTTTTTTTTTTATTAATGCCGACAGTAAAATGTTGCCAGATATTGCTACGAAAAACAAGAAAAAAAAAAATAATAATCCGAAATAATTCGGATTATTGTCTTTTGGAAATAAGATTAATATATCATTAACCCTAACATGCAACTTTCCACTTTAATAACTTCCTAAAGTGTCACATTAAATCAGAAAAACAGGTCCAGAAGACTGCCACCTTTCCATTAGGTGGATCTGGCAACACTGGATCTGGCACCCGCGCGCGCCCTCACTCACAACGCGCTCTCAAGCCCCGTTCACTGCGCTAGCTTCTCGCAGCAACATGAATTGCAAACACTCATATGAGGTGGTTTAAACGGCTAATTAATCATTCAGAGAGCTTGGCATTTTATTTTTGAATGTAAAAAATGACAGAGTTCCGGACCTCGGCCACCTCATAGCTGGCTACGGCCATGGACTTGTAACATATCGTTAGCACATACCGGGCATCACAAAAAAGTTTGTTACCTTCTGCAATTTTGCTAAAAACGTTTTGCTTTCCTCCCACTTCCTGCTTTTTCAGCACCGCTTGGGTAGCTTCTCTGTCTGTCACTCTGTAGCCTACACTGTCTGTCAATCACTTCTTTTTCTCCATCAGTTTTTTGGCGCATTACAGCCTTGTCACTTTCGCACGCAGAAAGTGAGATAATGGAATAGTCCAATGAAGTGAGGTGGGAGGCCCTCTCCTGTCTGCGACACTAATGATTTGATGCCTTTTTTCGCAAATGTTTTTTAGAAATATATAATTTGCGAAAAGTAAAAAAACAAACAAAACTTAAGTATAATTTAATGGGGCATTTTGGGGGCCCCTAGGTAGCTCGGGGCCCAAGGCAATTGCCGACCTTTGCCTAATGGTTAAGTCCGCCCCTGCCTTCACAAACAGGCAATAAAAAAAGGATTCATTTTAGTAGAAAAGTTACATAGAGCACCTTTAAGTAAAAATCGGTCTTTACAAAACTTGTAACGGAGAACCGGCAGTATCATTCTGTACTTTCACTCAAGTAAGGAAGTTGTGTACTTTGTCCATCTCTGCTTATGAGGACAAAATATCCCCACAACAAGGATAGTAATAACTAGTAATCTTTGACCTTGTGAGGACATTTTTGGGTCCCCATGAGGAAAACGGCTTGTAGGTTGTACTAAAATTGTTTTTTTTTTATGTAAACATGCAGAACAATTTCTCTGAGATTGTGAGATAGAGAGGGAAACAGTTTGTGCAGTATAAAAATTATTTTGTCTATGTAAAGTCCCCATAAAACATGGAAACCAACCCAGATAGCAAAATTGCTGTGGCCCAGATGCAGCCCACACCCAACACTTTCATCTGGCCCACGTACCGCGTGGAATGATGACGGTCCGCTCCTGTTTGCCAGATTTGGGCCACAAGGAAGCCATAGCAATGCTGCATGTCAGCTGAGTTATGTTCTATTTAGTTAATTGACTTCTAGTTTATTTTCATCCATCACATGTATTTTTTTGTCTTTTTTTCCCCGCCACTGATCAGTCACCATGGACACTGACACACTAATCATCACAGTCTTTTAGTTAATCATCACTGTGTATTTAAGTTCCTCTCTTTGTGCTGTTTATTGTCGGTTGTTGTTTGTCCATAGCACATTGTCTCAGGCCCTGGCCCAAATGGCGCACTTCATGCAGACATTCGGTCTCGTGGACTTAAATTGCGCGTGCACGCCGAGTCTACGAGTCCGTAGGCCGTCCCATTTAGCATTTTAATGCTCTGAAGCTCAGCAGCGCCCCCTTTGTACCCTTGAAGCGGTCTTGCGCGAAGCCCACATAGATGCAGGCTCCACGCAATTTAACTACCCAGGAATCCTTGCGAAAGGCCAATCAGACAACGGATGGGAGGAGATTTCGCTCACGGACAATTGTTAACATGGCTGAGAAGAAAATATTTAAGTGTAATTATCATTACAGTTTTTATGACAAGTTTATGCAAACATTATGATCATCGACCAGTGGTTGATGTCTCAAACATAGGCTAATAATAGCGAGCTGAATAATACGATTGCATTATGATTCATTAAATAAATAGAACAGAATGTCAGGGCTTTACTGAGTCATATGTAAACACAACAACAATATGGCAGCATATTTCCCCGAACCTGTAGCTCCTGTCCATAACAACAATCAGACCGTCTTCCTGTTTCCGGCGTGACGATCGAGTCTGTCTCAAAAATACCTCTCAATGCGCCCTCGCGGACTCGCGCTAAGGGCCCTATAGGTCTGCTCTACATGACATCACCGAAGTGTGGACTCTGAGGAAGTCCACAAGTCTGGAGTGTGCCATTTGGGACAGGGCCTCACATGTTTTGTTGTTATTCTGAGTTCGTAATAAATCTTATGTTATTTTATAATCATCTTCGTCTTCTGTGGATCTGAGCGTTACACAGTCACTCACATGAGATCGACCTATAGCAAACCACAACCATCCAACAATCCAATCAAACTCAGATGGACAAAATCAAGTCCCAGCCTTTATTTTTTCTTGATCGAGAAGCTGTTTCAATCGCATCACAATAGGGAAGGAAATACTATCTCTACTTCCATTTCATACTAAATTTAAAGTGACTTTACCTGAGATATAGTGCTTTGTTCTAGGCCACAATGACAGAGCAGGGAGGGGAGGGCACTCAAACCTGTAACCTTTCAGTTATTCGTCCTCTTACCAAACTATTAGCTACCACCTAAGAGACAAATTCAAGCCTGGGAAATGTCCTTATCTAGCCTATGCAACCTCAAATACAGCCTAATGCATTATAGATATTACACCATCTCCCCCGAGTCAATATTATGACTTGTGACAGTAGACTCATCAGTGGGGAAAAAATGGAAAATTGCTACTGAATGTGAACTACTAAATGAACTATGAACAGTGCAGAATATTGCAATTCTCATCCGTTACACTTTAATTATACCAGAAGACGAATGCTCATTTTTGGAAAAACTTGTTTCATGCTTCAAGTTCAAGCTGAATTAGGTTTAGTTGAATTGATAATTATTTAAATCTGAAATTAAAAATGAGGTATAGGACACATTAAGAACCCGAGGGGGGTGGGGGGCAAGAGTTTCTTAGAAAGGGAGCAACGTTTTTTTTAAGAAACCCATTTTACCAATGATTGACTGTAATGAGGCTGAAATTTGAAAGGCATTTGTGAGATGGCTGCTTTTTGAAAGTTCTATCTATCTGTAACTCTCTTTGATCCAAAAGCAGCTCTTTTAAATAGACTCAAATGTGCTTGTTTTTATGACTGCACTTCTAGTTCTAATTAGGTAATAAAGGGAGAAATAGGGAAATAGGGAGTTCAGTAATGTAGACTCAATGATGTGCTTCCCAAAATTCACACTATAAAGAAATTATTTAAATGACATTCATCAATATCTCATCAATACCATACATATAATAACTGAGGCAGTTCAAAATGACGACTTGAACTCAAAAAGTGACTTCTACTAGTGCAGTTTGAGCACATTATATATGTATATCATATTATGAATGTATGAAACATGAGCGTCACACCAGCAGGTGTCACTGTTGCCTGCTACATTGTAATCATGTGAGGAAACTTAAATAGAATCACAAAACCTTACATCATGTTTAGAGCATCAGCATCTACATGAATCTCTGCTAAGTATTAAGTGTGTCATGGATGGATGTAGGGAGGGATAGATAGATAGATTCAAAGACTGCATACAAGTGAATAAAAAAAAAAGTGGAATCAAGTTTTAAAACACTTTTATTCTACATGGAGTGGGCAGCCATGTGATCTCAGTTGTAAGCAGTACAAATAGGCTTTATGCCCAGCTGCACTACTTCCTGAACTTCAGCCAGCTCCTTGTTTCCTGTCTGACATTATTGGACAAACTGATTAACCCAGGTGTGTCTGGTATTTGTTACTGGTCAGGCACACCTGGATTAATCAGTTTGTCCAATAATGTCAGACAGGAAACAAGGAGCTGGCTGAAGTTCAGGAAGTAGTGCAGCTGTGCATAAAGCCTATTGGACACCTCTGCTGGCATATAATAAAAATAATAATAATCACATTTGTAATGATTGCTTGACAAACAAAAATGTCTGGGTGAGATTCGTTTTTTTTTTTTTTTTTTTTTTTTTGCCTAAATATCAGTACGACTCCTGTATCACTTGAATATCGTACATAATTTCTGTACTTTGAATAACCTTTTGTTGATCTGTAATTGGACACAGGGAAAGATCCACACAGAAGGTCATTCCTTTGTTTAGACAATGCAGACCGCCTGCTCCTGATTTTCTTATTGATGGCCTGAGATTCCTCTGTTCTACTGTTACAAAGCGATCCAGCGAGTAACCTTCTGTTTCATATGCATTTATAAAGGGTAATCCTAGTGAACGTCCTGAAAGGTCACATCTTAAACTGACTAGATTACAGTTCTGTATGAAAAAGAGCACTAGAAAGGTCATCACAAGCCAGCCATAACTCTTAACACACTTTCAATAGATTTTCGCTTTGATTAATTTAACCATTATCTGTTTGCTACCGACAGCCGGTATGCATAAATATGCATTAACCCTGATGAATGCGCGGACGCAAGCACGAACGAAAGCCGTGACATAAATAAATTCACGTTTCTGTCATGACCTCTCATCACATTGATCCAAAACGTTATCTCGACGTAAATTGTTGGTGCGGAGGAAAGAAGTCAAACCCTGAGGGGGCTTAATGTGTTTACAATGGATGGAAGTCGTCTTGCTGGACGATTCAGGGACAAGATGTTACAAATGCTCAGGAGAGAAAATATTAAGATGAATGTTTCCTGGGACACCACCTAGCAGATGCCAATAGCGAGAAGGAGAACCATGCATCCTGATCCCAATTGAGCCTGGTGGCACTGTCCCGTCCCTGGAGTGAGTCAGGGCTCCGTACTCGGCCCTGCTTCATCACTGCCAGTCTCTAATCAGATCAACACTAACCTCCCCCTCAACAACAGCCTCCATACATCAGTTCCTTTCACATGGCATTTCCGTCCATTTGCTTCATTAGTGTGGCCAGTGCAGACAGTCTCTGTTCGGAGCATTTCTGGCTGAACCACACTGAGGTGAATGGGTGCATTATGCCCTATTAGGTCCTGTGGTCTAGAAATCACCAACAGGCTTTTGCTGACTTGATTTTTGATGGAGTGCTATTGCTAATGTGTAGGCCTCGGCTGTACAAAGATGCTATAAGCAAACACTTCGGGGCAATTTCAATAAACAGTATTTCAGCACCAAAAAAAGCCTAAAACTAAATTTGCTGAATCTGCTGAAATAGTGAGTATCTACTGAATAATGAGTGTTCACGAAAAAGAAAAGGAAAAATCATATAAAAATCTAGTTTAAAACACATTTTAACCAGCAAATTTTATATTTAAAGGCAGGTGCACAGACCCAAAATAATAATAATAAAAAGTAGTTTGTGTTGTCAGTTTCTCAACTACTCTCAAAGGGTATTAACATTTATGCATTTGGCAGATGCTTTTATTCAAAGAAATGTACACTGTGTTAAATGTTAACATTTTCATCGGTTCATGCATTGAACTGATTTTTGCTGCGAATTGAACCCATGATCTTGGCGTTGCTAGTGCATGGTCTAGAGTTTGAGCTTTAGGAAAGCACACGAACCAAACACTAAAAAAGTATTAATGAGAACAGAAGTATTAATATGCTGTTAATTTTGTTAATGTTTATGTTACACATAATTTTAATACATATAATAACATTTAACATAAAAAGGGTTTCTTTAAAGAATGTAATCTTATCTTTTAATGGGTATTTTTATTATGGTATAAACATAAAAATGTATAATCTATAATTCAGAAATGAAAAACATGCTCATGATAGAAGAGGCATATTCAAGTCATTGCATTTATGAACTGCATTTTTAAAGCACAAATAGGCGACCTGACACATAAATCCATGCATAAATCTGTTAATTTTAAGGTGGCTGTTGGTGAAATCGACAGAGGCTACACATGTCATGAGCTCCAGAGATCAATGCTAAAGATAAGGCACAAAAGATGAAAAGATGATTGTCACAATGAATTGAGGGAGGGGGTGGGGGGATTCTCTCCCAGAATCCTTTTCTTCTGATCTCCGTCCTCCCACCTCCCTCCGCCAGCCATCTCTGTCTCTTTTCTCTCTCGCACAGATCTCTCAGTTCATTTCCTGTGAACACATTCTCCTAATCCTCTGTGCGCGCGCGGCTCCTGCATGCTATCAGACAGTTCACGGGAGTCACATTCGCTCCAACACACACCGGCCAGGCCTCCTCTCCTCTGCCTGCCGTTGCTATAGCAACCTGGCCAGAGCTGCGTTACAGTGGCTCCAGTGCCGCTGCCAGAGCACTAAATGACTCCAATGTACAATTTGAAATTGATCGAGTTCCCTGGCACTTTGATTTGCCAGGTCTAAATTACAGGCCGTCTTTGGCGGTAGAACCACACAGGTTAAAGAGCCCAGGCCTTAGATTGTGCACGGCCACTCGCCATTTATATCAGCCATGTGCACGCATGCTGGCGGATCCAATCTAGATCGACAGATAGGCTATGCAGTGAGCGCTTACATCTATCAAGGGCATTTTAAGTGGGAGAATAGCTGATTTTGAGTTTCTAATATTCATTTACAAGTCCCTCAGGATGTCGGCCCATATCTAAAGCAGTCTTCCATTAATAGCTCACACAGAGATTTTTCTAAAACAACTAATGCCTCAAGTAATTACTGGATGTGTTTTTCCCTGAGTTGTTGGAAATTCTTTTCAGTGCTAATTATGCTCTTTTAGTTGGCCGGTTAATTAAGGGATACATTGAATAGTGGTCAATTCTCATATAGAGGTGTCATCGCAATAATGAGTTATTATCCCCGTATAGATTTACCTTGCAAATAAATTAGTTCCAGTTGAAGAGAGTGGGCGTTTTACATACCAATAATACTCGCATCAAATTGGCTCTGACAGCAGAACTAAAAAAAAGTTCTGATATTCTCCTGGCAGAACAATGAAAACAGCTTAGCCTCTTTTGAAAGGTGCACAGGATTAATTAATTGGTGTAACGAGAACGTGTGGCGTGATGTTTTCAGATCCTAATGTAATGGTGTAAATGTCTTGATCAAGTCAGTTTTGTAATGTGATTTGCTGTGAAATGAAACTGCATAAACACATCTGTAATGTAAGTTTTACTAAGAAAGTTTAGGTTAATGTGTTATTCCAATAAACCACAAGCACAAACAAAAGTAAAGCAAGAAATCCATCAAGCAATATGTTGCACACAGTGTCACAATACAATCCAACACTCTTAAAGTTGCTGCAAGCAATTTTTTTTTTTTTTTTTTTTTTTGGAAATGGCACGCAAAAAGTCCCTACTTCCTTACAGATTTCACTGAAATAGGTGTCCTGAGAAATCACTCCTGTCACTATGGCAGCCCTGGGCTCAAAGAGAGAGAAAAAAGTTTTTTTTTTTTTTTTGTCGGAAACATTGTCTGCCTGTCAATCCTTGTATAAGTTTGTCTTTGCTGCCATGAGGTTGGCTGACACTTTGTAGGGTCGTTTTTTTTTTTAGGGTATATTTGATTGAAGGGATGGCGGTGTCGTTCTTATTATGGGAAAATACCAAGCTCTGTGGCTCTACCATTGGAGAAAAATTATAACAGTCAACTTGAATCACATGTGCCTACTAATCACATTATAGCCATGATATCATTGAATCCTACATGTCGCAAAATTATCTGTTACTTCTCCTATAAAACAGCTTTTTTTTATGTAAACTTTAAAAATAGATCAATCCAAAATGTTTTCTGACAAAAGCAGTTTATTCAGTGCATTAAACAGCCTTCCACCTCGTATCAGAAGATACTTCACTTTTGCTGCCTTCAAGTGCACCTGGGAAATGCATATATCTCTGAATTGGGCATTTGTAATTACTACATGGCATGCATTTAAGTCGGAAACATGGAAGTAGCCTAAACAAAATAATTATATTGTGAACAATAAACCCAAATATTCAAATTTAAAATGATTGAAATACAGCATGTAAAATAGAACTGGCAAAATCACTGTAGGTAGTGAATAAGACTGAACTACACTCACCTAAAGGATTATTAGGAACACCTGTTCAATTTCTCATTAATGCAATTATCTAATCAACCAATCACATGGCAGTTGCTTCAATGCATTTAGGGGTGTGGTCCTGGTCAAGACAATCTCCTGAACTCCAAACTGAATGTCAGAATGGGAAAGAAATTTGATTTAAGCAATTTGAGCGTGGCATGGTTGTTGGTGCCAGACGGGCCGGTCTGAGTATTTCACAATCTGCTCAGTTACTAGGATTTTCACGCACAACCATTTCTAGGGTTTACAAAGAATGGTGTGAAAAGGGAAAAACATCCAGTATGCGGCAGTCCTGTGGGCGAAAATGCCTTATTGATGCTAGAGGTCGAATGGGTCGACTGATTCAAGCTGATAGAAGAGCAGCTTTGACTGAAATAACCACTCGTTACAACCGAGGTATGCAGCAAAGCATTTGTGAAGCCAAAACACGCACAACCTTGAGGCGGATGGGCTACAACAGCAGAAGACCCCACCGGGTACCACTCATCTCCACTACAAATAGGAAAAAGAGGCTACAATTTGCAAGAGCTCACCAAAATTGGACAGTTGAAGACTGGAAAAATGTTGCCTGATCTGATGAGTCTCGATTTCTGTTGAGACATTCAGAGGGTAGAGTCAGAATTTGGCGTAAACAGAATGAGAACATGGATCCATCATGCCTTGTTACCACTGTGCAGGCTGGTGGTGGTGGTGAAATGGTGTGGGGGATGTTTTCTTGGCACACTTTAGGCCCCTTAGTGCCAATTGGGCATCGTTTAAATGCCACGGCCTACCTGTGCAATGTTTCTGACCATGTCCATCCCTTTATGGCCACCATACCCATCCTCTGATGGCTACTTCCAGCAGGATAATGCACCATGTCACAAAGCTCGAATCATTTCAAATTGGTTTCTTGAACATGACAATGAGTTCACTGTACTAAAATGGCCCCCACAGTCACCAGATCTCAACCCAATAGAGCATCTTTGGGATGTGGTGGAACGGGAGCTTCGTGCCCTGGATGTGCATCCCACAAATCTCCATCAACTGCAAGATGCTATCCTATCAATATGGGCCAACATTTCTAAAGAATGCTTTCAGCACCTTGTTGAATCAATGCCACGTAGAATTAAGGCAGTTTTGAAGGCGAAAGGGGGTCAAACACAGTATTAGTATGGTGTTCCTAATAATCCTTTAGGTGAGTGTATATGTACAATGTGTTTTTAATAAATTTGCCCATAAATATAAAAATTTTCATAATTTATTCACCCTCATGTTGTTCCGAACTTTGTGCTGCTGAACACAAAATAAGTTATTTTGAAGAATGTTTGTAACCAATCAGTTTACAAAAAAAAATACTATGGAAGTCAATTGGGCCCATCAACTGTTTGGTTACAAAATAACTTCTTTTGTGTTCAGCAGAAGAAAAAAATTCATACATGTTCGGAACAACTTGAGGGTGAGTAAATGATGACAGAATTTTTATTTTTGGGTGAACTATCGCTTTAAATCACTTTTGAATTTCACTTTTTACCAATTGTGTTCTGTTCCACCTTTTCCCCTGTCTGTCCTAAAAGAAAGTTAATTAGCACACCCTCTTCCATTTACAGTTAATGCAAGGAACCGTGTGTGTGTGTGTGTGTGTGTGTGTGTGTGTGTGTGTGTGTGTGTGTGTGTGTGTGTGTGTGTGTGTGTGTGTGTGTGTGTGTGTGTGTGTGTGTGTGTGTGTGTGTGTGTGTGTAAAATTGGAGTGTGGCAGTTCTGCAGTTCACCCTTACAAACTCTCCCATTATTTTCTGACCCCTCACCAGATCCAACACCCACTCCTCCCTTTTCATCCATCTCTTCTCTCATGCACTTTGTTTCCAGGTTGCTTTTATTATCGGCAGGCAAGAGAAATGTTTTCTGCCTTTGCAACATATGGGATCCCAGCTCAAGTCCAAATGTATGGATGACAGGAACTACATCGCTCTAAAAGCACACACGGCATGGGACCCGAAAACACAAATATCGGTGAGTGAGAAGGGATGGGAGGCTGGCGGGGGTGTTGAGTGGGAGGCATCATGGTAGCTCCACTCTTTAATGAGGCCTTTGTGAGCACACGGCAGTTTGGATGAATTTCATCACCTCCTTCCCTCAAAGGTATTGATTTAAACTCGGCCTGCAATTAGCATACACAAGGGAGCGATGCTAACAAAGACAGGCAGGATGTGAAAGCCAAAATAATGGTTGGCTACAAGCACACCAGTCATAATTTTTTACAGTCTATGCTTCTCTGCTTCGATCAGCTTGTTTGTACTGCTAAAAAGCTGATATGTCTCTTTCTAGCGCCACCTTTTAGTTTATGCTATATCATGTTACTTGCGATGGTAAATGTTCTGCTGCAAAACTTCTGAGCGATGGTAGGAAAGGAATTTTTTAAAAACATTTTAAGATATTTTATGTTCTGATAATAATCCTTTTAAAAAGGTTTTTGTTAATTGGATGCTCCAAAAAATTATGTTTTTTTATTCATATATGAAAAATAGATTACTGAAAGTGTAAGTGTTTATATGTACAACAAAATGCTAGCTACTTCATCATATAAAAATTCAGTTCATTATAATTAAAAAAAAAAAGGTCAACAAAAGATATGCTTACATGAAAAGTTTGGAAATGCTATAGGTTTCAAAGTGGGGTTTTGGATGATATCAGCTTAAATCCTTTCTTGACAAAAAATGCATTAAAGTAACTTGCAATTATGACTGAAGATTAGCAAAGATTATTTTCTTTTTGATTACATAACAATGGCAATACATGACAGCTTTTGGATAAAACTGTTTTTTCAGGTTATTGGTGGTTCAGCACATCTTTAAACCTGAAAATATGTTTGACATTTTTTTATATATTTTTTTTTTATATTTTCATACACTCCCAGAAAAAAAGGTACAAAAGCTGTCACTGGGTGGTACCCTTTCAAAAGGTTCCAGTATGTACCATTTATGTACTAATATGTGCACTTTTGGTACAAAGGTGTAACTACCTTTTGAAAGGGTACTGCCCCAGTGACAGCTTTTGTACCTTTTTTCTGAGAGTGTATGTTTGTGGTGTCCCTTTTCCATGCAAAGTATGGGCAGGCTATCACCAAATTCTTATTTTTCCAAATGCATAATTGTATTTATATAGTGATTTGTATATTGCTTTATAGAGTTTTTGCTAATTTCTTATTTTGATACTACTGATACCACTGCAAAAAAAAAAAAAAAAATAATAACAATACTGGACTATCAAATGTAAACAGTCAGTAAAAAATGAATAACAAAGAAGTGTATAATAAGCAACAGGACAAATAAATACAAAAACACAAATGAAATAAACACTTTGTTAACTTTGTCAGGTATGTATATATATTCAAGTTAGAAATACAACATAGTGCAACCCCCCCCCCCCCCCCCCAACTGTTTACGTTTACTTTGTTCATGTGAAAAGACAGGCATTTTAAAATAATTCTATGTTTGAATGTTCAATCATAAGCTTAACAGCCCTAATGCAAAGTCATTACAAAATTATAAGATTATAATGCAGATAGTATTTTGCTTAAACCATTTATAACCTTTTTCTGATAAAATAACAGAAAAGAAAGTCAAGTTAAGAATAATCGGTGTAAGATGGTGTATGTACAGTTGCAGTATATGCACTCAGTTAATATTAGCTTCATGTCGCTTTCTTATTTCAATACATTATTTAGTCATTGATCAGACTTTGTGAGGATTTTGTAGCAATGTGACGCTTACTTGTCAAACTTGTACTAGTTTACTCTGGTATAACCAGCCTGTTTTGGGCGCACAAACAAAACAACCACAAAAACCTGCTTGTTGCTACAAAAACCCACATTAATCCTACAACACACACATTCCTTCGAAGAGCACTTTTATGATATTTTCTGTGCTGTTGCTAAACCCCAAAAAAAGAAAGAGAGACAAAAATCATCAAAAGTCTTTAAGTAAACAAAGTCTGGGATGCCAAAACAGTGCAAAGGGAATATGAACAGCTAATATGTCAGCTGGAGATGTGACAACGTTCAAAAATGTGCAGGGAAACACACTTTAGTCAGTCAGCAGCGGCGTGGATGAGTCACCTGAATGTAGTCAAGAGTTCTTATGCTCTCTCTTTATTTTGATGTGGAATTCCATTGTCTTCTCATGGGTACATGAGAACAAACAAATATTAATAAATAAATAAACCGCACACAATACAACAAACAACCCACAGCTATTTAGAAATGTGACAGAACAGCTGTGGCGCCTGCTTCGCCTGAGCGCCTCGGCCTGTTAATAAAATACGCCGGATAAATATTTAATCCCCAGTTGAAACAAAACAACCTGTGCTTTTTATTTGTCCTGCATCTGTGTATGAAATGCATGCCGGCGGAGTCAGAGGAGAACAGGTTTCACCGGGTGTTTGACAAAGAGTCTTCCCATGGGTGGGGAACAGCAAGGCTGATGTGTTTCCTTGAATTACACACTTCACAAGCCTCCGTCTCTCAATCAAGCCCTGTTATCTCCGGCTGCTCCGACACTGATCATGCCCTGGTTTTTACACCCCATCTGAGGTGTTGGGACTACACAATCTTTTGCCCGACAAGAAATCTTCATGTTGATGTTCCACCAGGAGGTGTCATTGATTTGTCTGAGCGAACGGGCAGGGATCAGCAACACGTGGCGCTCGGAAAGAGAGTTGTAAAGTTTCGACGCGGTCTCGGGTCATCGGGTTAAAAAGAGTGAGGGCAGTCTTGCAGTGCTTAGGTTGGCATGTGGATCAGAGGCTGCTGGTAGTGTGGCGTCACTCATTAGAGCCGTTCCTCTAATGCAGTCCCCCATCCCAATTAACCACCGCCCCTGTTTAGAGCAATTAGCTAAGCTATTAGCACTCCGCTCGTGACTGCAAGCATGGAAATGAGATGAGCGCCGCTGCATTATTTATGAGGCGAGAGCAGGAGAAGCCTCAAACGGGCCTTTGGCTCGCTCGCTCCTCTTGGCCCTCTCAGCAGTTCAGCTCTTCCACCCCATTGCCTCTGCTGGAATTTGAACCTCTTTAGCAATTCCACTTCATGGAAGACGGCTCCAGTCTTTCCAAAACCCTCTCATGTTTAATGTATCGCTCCATGCCACAGGCGCACACTAAACAATAAAACTGTGATCTTTAGAATCAAGAATGTAGCCAAATTCAGATTGGAGGAGGAATGTAAACGTTTAAGAATCTGCCACTGAAAAACCCATATTGAATAACTACTTAGCTGAATATTGTGTACCTCTCAATGTTACTCTTACAGGTCAGAGACACTTTTCTACACAAATCACCTATATGAATGTCACATGATCCAAGGACATATAGGCAGGTACATGAAATTGGATTTAGTTGTCACCCCCTTGGGAAAGCTGTGTTTGAAATTTGTATTTACATGTATATATAGGACATTGGAGTGGTATGTTAATAGTTATGATTAAAATATATATAATATTAATAAATAACATTAATCAGCTCTGAGTCTTCTCCTATAATGCCTGATGAGTTTGGAGAAGACCTGACAAGAGATCCGAGACCATTCCTCCATACAGAATCTCTCCAGATCCTTCAGACTTTTGAACTAAACATTCTTACAAAATTTACTTTAAACAATTTATTAAGTGTTCAACTCAATCACTTTTGTTATATTAAAAATGGGTAGTTTAAGTTTAATAATCAGTTTTTGAAAAACTGTATTTATTTACTAATTCTCACCTACATTCAAATAAATTTATGTAGGAATTTAGGAATGAAGGAATAGGCCCAGATATTTTTCTTTCTGCTTTTCATGTATCTATTTTTACCTTCTTTATTGTTGAGATTCAACCTCTTTTGGGGGCCTCCTATTGGTCAGGGGCCAATTTGTCTCGCATATACCCCAATATTTGCACCTCTGACTGTGATTGCACACTTAAAGTTGTCTTTTATTTACGTTGTACTTTCACGGTAAGGCCAAAGATCAGTGATTGTTGGACTTCAGCTGCACGCTTGCTTATACTGCCAAGATATTTCAGAGCGATGCAACGGAGCAGACTTTATATTCTCACACCCGCACACATGAAACTGCCCACTCATCACTGGCTCCCTGGCAGAAAACTAGCAGCAGAGAGGTTTTCCAATATCTGCTCCTCATTGCACAAAGAAGTAATCTCCGCAAATATTCTCTGATCTTAATCATGTGCGTTTGAAACACCCTTTGAGACCTTTTTCTCTTAAAAGCCAGAACCTGCTGCACCACTGGTGGTTTGTACTGTAGATTAATCTGATATCATTGATCGGCTCTAAAGTCAAACGCAGAGCGCACCTGGTCAGGAAGCTCATCATTTCTTTACCCTCATTTCAATCAGGCTAACGATCCCGTTATTCGTGTGCCTTTCCAGCACCTCGCAACAGGGAGCGGTGGCGACTGTTTCTCGCCCTTGTGTTTGTTGAGTTTCCAAATATACCCATGCTGCCATGAAGGAGAGAAAGAGCGCAAAGAAAGAGAGAGAGAGAGCCTCCCCCGAAACATTTGGAGGTCCATCTGTGAGGAGAGTTTTTTTTTTTAAAAGAGAGAAAAAAGTGGTATGTACTCTCCGCTCGTCATTGGACCTATCAGAAATTTCCATTACAGAGAGCTGTATGACTTCCTTGACAGCTGGAGCCGTATCTAGCAAGCTCCACGTTTTTCCTCCCAACACACTTTTTCCCCATCTTCCTCTCTTTCTCTTTCTTTCTCTCTCCCGTACCCTCCCTTTTTTTACAGCTTCATAAGGGAAAGCTGACTTTTTGATGCTGGACTTTGATTCTCTTTCAATCTCTCTCTCTCTCTCTGCTGGTTTTATCTTGCTCCCTGCAGGCGATGCGTTCCAGTCCACCATGCTCGGCAGGGGCTGCTGGAGCGCTGGGGTATTTGGAGAACATTAATGATTCTAAACAGCCAGAGGAGCTGCCAGGAGAGCCCGATGCTTCACAGTCCATGGGTAAAAAACCAATATATATGTGTGTGTATAAAAATACATAAAACCGTCTTGACAAGTCATCTGCTGCCCGGCCACAGAGCAGAGCGACCAGCTGCGTGGAGCCATGGGCTTTAAAAACAGGCCCACTCGCTTAACTGACTCTATTTGCTCTGATCAAAATGGTTTTACTTGGATTGACACGTCTTTAAAACGAACCGCAGGGCTTAGCCTGCGAAAGAAAGGTGCAAGTGTGTCGAAACCCTGTGGACACTGGGGATTACTGGATATTAATGAGAGTGCTCAGTGTTGTATGTGTTAATGATTCAAATGTGTTGGAATACAGGCACCTGTTATTCACACAGGATGTCACGTCTGTAAGGGATCGTGTGGGTTTGTTTCTGTTTTGGGTTTTTTGTCATTTAGTTCTGTGTTCTTGTTTTCAGTTTGTTGCTATGGTTTTTCATTGATTATATTGCACACCTGCTGATCATTTCATTAATTAGTTTGGTCAGTGTATTTAAAGTGTTAGTTCACCCAAAATTGAAAATTATCCCATAATTGACTCACCCTCAAGTCATTCTAGGTGTATACGACTTTCTTCTTTCAGCCAAACACAATCAAAAGTTCCTGGCTCTTCCAAGCTTTATAATGGGAGTGAATGGTAACTTAGATTTTGAAGCCCAAAAAAACGCATCCATCCATCATTAAAGTAATCCATATGGCTCCAGGGGATTAATAAAGGACTTCTGAAATGAAGCGATGGGTTTTTGTAAGAAAAATATCCATATTTATAACTTTATAAACTATGACTGGCTTCCTGTAACGGCCGTACACTAGTCGAGTTCCGGTCGAAGAGAGAACTTTGACCGACGCATGACCTTTTGACGAACGCGTAAGCACAGAAGATAGAGCAAAACATTGGTCACAAATTAGAAGTCTAAAACGAGAATTTTTAAAGAGAAATGTTGGAGGAGCTTGAGTTTGTTGCCCAGCCCTATTTGTTTGAGCCGTGAGATGCGTCTACTTTCACCTAAGCTTACTCTACTCCTACTGTACATCCTACATCATACTTTGGGTCAGAGGTCGCTCTTCGGGCTGGAACTGGACTCGCATACACCTAGGATGGCTTGAGGGTGAGTAAATTATGGGATCATTTTAAATTTTGGGTGAACTAACCCTTTAAACTGTGTTTATTTTAGTTCATTGTCTGTTATCGTCACATTTACGTTGGTAGTTTTCTGTATCCTAAGTCTGCTTGCGATTAGATCTTGCATTCATCTTTATTTGCACCCAATTGTGACAACGTCTGGGCAAGGATACAACTATTTTTTATATTATATATTTTATGAGCATGCAGGGAAAGAATGCAATGAGCAGCATGTGTCTAAATGGTTTTGTGAAGGAGATACTGAAGAGCATGCAGATCGCTGCAAAGTCTTGTCATGGAATACATTACCAGGCTTCAGACTACCCACACACAACTCTCACAAGAAACAAATTAGTCACCGAAAACTTTTCCCGAAATGAAAACTGATTCATGCGGTGAGATTTGCAGGCTAGATTGGACTTGTTAAACATTATGCAGTATGTTTGTTTTCTGCTCTTGTCTGATTACCCACGCTTGTCATAGTTTGCTTGTTAGCCTGTGATCATTTTCTAAAAGTGACTAAATGCTTTGAGAAAATACTGCACAACAGATTTTTTTCTGAGACCACTAGTGAAAATGCTTCTAATTTAGTTTTTTTTTTTTTAAAATTACAAATTATATTATTGGTGAAAAGTATAATTGAATTTCATAATGTTATATTTGGTTTGTCCATCTTTTGCCAGCATTATTTGAGAATGATTCACAGAGCATCTTGAGCTTCATTGGAAGAACATCTGACCTTACTGAAGAAATCTTATCCATATTGTAGTATATAAATGTTTGTGCCCTGTGCCCCAGTACTGATTAAAAAAGATGTTAGTGACCTAGAAATAGTGCAGAATCTGAAATATTGTTATATTATTACAAAATATTTACACTATAAATATGAATAACTTTATTCATATTTATTATTATATTTTACATCATAATGTTTCTTTGTTTAAAGTTCTTTCAAAATTCTAAACTTTATTTACATGTTTAAATAAGCTTTTTATATCATAAATGTTCAATTCCTTTTGGATGCCAGTATTTTTAAAAGTTTACCATTTAAAATTTACCCTGCAAAGCCTTCGTTGGCTACCACTTTGTTTCTCTGTCTATAAATAGCTATTGGACTTCCCTGGGACAGTCAGACAGAGCCATTAAAACACAAATCAGTGAGCATGGAGACGGCTAATGATCGACCCAGCAGATCTATGAGCAGCAGGGGAAAATTCCTCATTATAAGCTATATGCTGTCTAACTGCTCCCACCTGAAGGCAACATTCTCCATATCCTTTACCATTTTGCCATGTTCACTGACCACTTGCAGTACAGATTCGGGTCTGATCAAAATGTTCTAAATTGTTTCCTCATTTAAAAGGATGGTTCACCCATAATAAATGTTCTGTCATTATTTATATGTCCTTACAACTCCTTGTTCTGAAGCAATAGCTTTTTGTTTGACTAACAGTACAAAAATAAAGTTGTTCATTGATAATCTTCCCCTCCATTGAGCTGTTAACTGCTGCTAATGACTCAATTGTGCATCAGTCCAAGGATTCATTCACGAAAAGGACATCACTACTTCTTTAATGGACGGTGCCAAGGAAGGATATCACAACTTTCTGAAATTATCAATATTGAATGCTTCAAAGTGTAACGCATTATTTTACACTGTCACTGTTGGAGTAGCATGCAAATAATCCAACAAGAGATACGTAATGCAGATTAAACGAAGAAATACTATTTTTATTAAACAAAGAGAACAATATCATACACATAATAACAACATAACATTAACACAAAACAATGACTTGATCATAGGGCTTAAAGTCCCCTTGTAGTCAACAATGTTATCCCTTAAAACTCATCTTTGATCACCAAAATTACATACTTAAACATTATTTCCTTAAAAAAAATGTCGTCATGCCTTAAAATAGCTTGAATGTAACTCTACACCCTGACCTCATTTAGTAAACACGGTTCTATGAAAATGCAAATTAGCCCCGCCTCCACTCACTCACACCAGCTCAGAGATCCACTGGTTGACGATCAATCGTTGACATGATTGGTTACAAGGTAGTTTGTGATGTCAGAAACACCAGTGATTTCAAACCACGTTTTTGAGACTGCCTTTGGTTCCCTGCAGAATTAAAAAGAAAATACTCAGCAATGGTGCTGACTTATGAATTCGCACATGGTTTGTCTTAAAGAACAGCACTTAGACATATAAACAACATTAAAAGCTTGATTTTCACCACAGGGGGACTTTAACCTAGGATGATAATCAATGGAACAGGGAACAGATGTGGACTAATCGATCTCCATAGTAACAAACGAGAACTCGGGCAACGACAATGAAAACCAAGAAAAAGAAACTAAACAAGTGACATATACATGTTGTTCATGAATATTTTTCAGTACTTATTTGTGTAATTACAGTGTAAGGATTGTCAAATAACTTAGAATCTAGAGCAAACTTTTTACGATAACTTAATTCCACCCCACCCAAAAATGAAAATTCTGTCATCATTTACTCACCCTCACGTTGTTGCAAACCTGTATGAGTTTCTTTCTTCTGCTGAACACAAAGGAAGATATTTTGAAGAACGATTGGAACCAAACAGTTGTTTGGCACCATTGACTTGGTGCCAAAGTTCCAATCGTTCCAATCGTTCTTCAAAATATCTTCCTTTGTGTTCAGCAGAAGAAAGAAACTCATACAGGTTTGCAACAACTTGAGGGTGAGTAAATGATGACAGAATTTTCATTTTTGGGTAGAGTATCCCTTTAACCACAACTTTGCCTCAATAAACTCCTAAATTCTGCTTATTGATAGTTAGTAAGGTAGTTGTTTAGTTTAAGTATTGGATTGGATTAAGGGATGTAGAATATGGTAATGAAGAATAAGGCATTAATATGTGCTTTATAAGTACTAATAAACAGCCAATATCCTTGTAATATGCATGCTAATAAGCAACTAGTTAATAGTGAGAATTAAACCCTAAACAAAACCCTAAACTGTTACCCCGTAACGTGACAAATATTATTCAGCAAGAATTCCTTTCTGCTTTACTCTTTGACAAAGAATATTTTTAAACATAGAAGAGAAACAGCATAGCAGGGGCTTTAAATGTAAAAACTACGTTTTTAATGCATGAAATCTTGTTTGTGTTTTCCATTGCATAGCTACAGGCTGAGAGTATATCAGCATGAGATATAATTAAGAATTCTAACTTGATGTGACAATAATTTGGTTTTGTTTACAATTTAGTTCTTTAAAATGTTTTGGTTTTACAAAAGGATCTCTCTCTTAGTGTGGATTCCCAAAACTGAGGGATACTATCTGAAATAAAGCTGTTTTTTTTATCATATAATACCTCTCACCAATGATTATCTAAAGAATGGCAGTAACATTCCTGGATGTTTCAGTTCTTTACACAATAATGAAAGCCACTTTGAGAAAGACACTTCCCCTCACACCTCCCTACAGGTTCGCCGGATAAGCTTCATGCTGATTATCTTGTCGGATCCTGTTCCTGTGCTAGGCGGCTTGATGCCAGAGTGCAGTCAGACTAACCTGCTAACCTGCCCGACGACAGTACACACATGACGAATGGCGTGCCGGGGAGCTGCTCGCTATTAATTAAGTCAAATGGTCGAATGTCAAAGCGGCAAAGGTCAGCGCTAATCTCTGCGACCTGTCTCTGCTGCTCCATGCCAAAGACTGTCTCATGGCTGACCGTATCGACAGATACCTATTGCTTTATCTTTTGATTATGAGTCACCCTTTATTCTAACCCTACAGAATTGATTGTTTACAATGCGTAATCTCCAGGGGAATAGGAAAGAGCAGAGAATAAAAATGAGCTTTGTAAAATATGGCTGTTCAGAACAGCTTGTGATGTAATCCAGGGTAATGTCTAACCACAAAGTGCTCCGACGTTTCCCTTTTTGCGACACAGTTTTGTCACATTTTCATCATCTTTTACCCTTTTATTTATTTTTTACTCTTTTAGAAAATTCCTAGCACACCATTGTTAAAAGGATAGTTCACCCAAAAATAAAAAATCCTGCCATTTGCACAAATAAAAATATACAGACTTTCACGTGCTCACGAGAAGAGTATCTAAATACGTTTCTCGTGCGCACGCGATAGTTTCTCGTGAGCACAAGATACGTTCCTAGTGAGCACGTGAAAGTCTGTATGTTTTTATTTTGCAAACGTCCCTTTAGGAGCTCAGTACATCCTCATGTCTTTTCAAATGCGTTTGACTTTTATTTCTTCTAAGGGTCACAAAAGTAATTATGACTTCAATGGTGAAAAACGTTTCGGGTTATGACTGTAACCCTGGTTCCCTGAAGAGGGAACGAGACGGTGCGTCGAGACACTGTGGGAACGCCTCTGCGTGATTACGTCATGAAGCACTTATGAAATCAGTCCAATGGCGTGACAGAACGTCATGTGACGTCATCGACCAGGACACTATAAAGCATACCTGGAACAAACAGTCACTAGCTTCTGATAGGCTGAAGCAAGTCGCTCACAGGCATGCAGCGAGTATGGCAGGGTGACGCAGTGTCTCGTTCCCTCTTCAGGGAACCAGGGTTACAGTCATAACCCGAGACGTTCCCTTTCAAGGGAACTCGAGCTGCGTTGAGACACTGTGGGAACACTATACCCACGACGCCATAGTAACAAGTGCCTGTCCGTGTGAAATCTCTGCGCACACCAAGACGAAAGCACCTGCGCCCCTGGAGTGGAGCCGAGGTCAAGGTCAAAAACCTCACTAATGTGTGCGGCGAGGCAACATCCTGCCACATCACAAACATATTGGAGGGAACTCCTGACGATAATGATTTAGAAGCAGCCATACTCCTAGTCTCTTGGTCACAGTGCCATGAAACTTAAGTTCCCTCCACTTAAAGAGACGTGGTACGGCCGCCATGTACACCTTTAGTGTGGAGGGGGATAGACTTGCAGAGAAGCGCTCCTGCAGGAACTCCAGCTCTGCTACCACTTGGCAGATATCTGGGTCTGGCTAGTGCTCTCCGCACAAGGAAGTGAAAAATATCCACTTCAAGGTGTAGAGTTTCCTCATGGAGGGAGCTCTGGAGTGGAGGATGGTCTCAACAACCTCAGTTGAGAGACCTAAAGTTATGAGCTGGGCCCCTTCAGAGGCCAAGCCCAAAGTTTCCACAATTCTGGGTGGGGGTGAAGGATCAACCTGCTCGCCTGAGAGAAAAGGTCCCCCCTGAGTGGAATCTCCAGAGGAGAGCTGTCGAGGAGAGACTCTAGGTCCGAGAACCGTACTCGGGCTTGCCAAAATGGGGCTATTAACAGAAGACGGGCCCTGTCCCGACAAACTCTCCAGAACTCCCGGGAGCAGAGAGATCGGGGGAAATGCGTACAGACGTGGCCGAGGTCACCAAAGTTTTTCATAGGAGCTCCACCGCCTCGGGGTGGAGTCTCCATTCCCCGGGCCTCGGCCCCTGCCTCAACAGGATGTCTGCTCTCTGATTTAAAAACCTCGGGATGTAAATTGCGTTTAAAGAGAGCAAATTCCCTTGGGCCCACAGGAGGATCTGGTGAGCCAGTTTGCATAAGTGACGTGACCTCAGACCCCCCTGATGGTGATCCGTGCGGACAAGCACATGATGGCCCCTCGGGTCTGGGAGGAAGTGTTTGAGAGCTCGAAACACTGCCATCATTTCTAGCCGATTTATGTGCCAAGAGTTTCACAGTGAGTGACTGGCCTAGCCAAACTTTCTCATGTGAGACAGAACGACATCTCGATGCCAAACTGCCACCTGCTCAGATTGAGCTATGATAAACCTAGGCCGAAGGGAAGAACCCGATATTGGTACACTTTGCCCCCGAAAGCGAACCTCCGGGACTTCCTGTGATGAGGATGGATGGCTACATGGAAGTAGGGAGGACCCCTAGAAATCTGGGCGGACGAGAACCGCTGAATTCTGATCCCTTTTCTATAGTGGATAGTATAGAACAGTGGTCTCAAACTCGCGGCCCGTGGGCCATTTGAGGCCCGCGGGGTGATATTTTGTGGCCCCCTACTTGACATTAAAGTTTAATGCTAGTGCGGCCCGTCGTTGCGTGTGCCGCGTTTAAAAAAAATAAATTGTATCCCTTATGGGCTACCATAGATAGTCTCGTGACAGCTTAAGGTGGGTTTGTTGTCAATAGTTGTCATAGACAACTGCAAAGTACAAACATACTGCGCCTGGAAAAAATGAGCGCGTCGCTTCAATTATGAGCGCGCTTGCCGGGCACCTACATTTGAAATAACGAACTTGAGCGCGCAAAATATGTGAGCGCGATATGTGAACAGGCCCCTTGGCGAGCTACCACCAATCAGGCCACGAGTAGTAGCTCGCGAGCGACGTGTTGGAGACCCCTGCTCTAAAACAATGTGAGAATAATCATTTTGAGCTTGTAATATGTGTCCAACAGGTTGATAAGAAGGTTTACTTTGATTTGTGCAAAGTCAGTAATTTGCCTGAGACACTATACATGTGTAGAAAGAATTCAATAAGACGGGCAGACATGACTGCAAATATTTGTATTTCAAAAGCAATACTTGTTTTTTTAAGTATAATAAAAGGAAATGTGCCTTCCAAAAAAACATTCAATATCATATTGAAAATAAAAAGGACATGAGCAAATATAAGCATCACAAATATGTGTTATAAGGAAAAGAAAAAGAATGTTTGTAAAATGAAGTATCACAAAGATGTTGTGTATAAGGAAAAGACAAAGAACGTTTGTAAAATGAAGTATCACAAAGATGTTGTGTATAAGGAAAAGACAAAGAACGTTTGTAAAATGAACTTCAACTGTCAGAAGGACAGCTCATGAAGAACCAATCATGTACAGAAAGAAATGTTCAAATTCAGAGGAACAGTTCAGAAGAAACGCTAATAATAAAGATTGAGAAGATTGGATCAGTTGTGCTCCTTTTTTGGAATACTTGAATACTATTTTTTTTGTGGAATACTTGATGCGGCCCAGCCTGACCCAGACTCTACCTCCAGCGGCCCCCAGTTAAGTTGAGTTTGAGACCCCTGGTATAGAATAAAGCATTTAAAAAAAAAAAATTCAGGCGAGGCAAGGCACATCTCAAACAAGCCTCTTGAGAAGCTGCGCTGGCTGAGTTCTCCGGCTACTCGAATCGCTTTTGCGGTACTTTGATGGCATACGTCACAGTCACGTGGCGTATGCGCTGTATCAAGTCAGACAAAATTTCTAACCGGCATGCACTGCTTCAAGTCAGCCGCCGATCAAGCTGCATGAAGTCGAACAAGCCTTATATCAGTTAGATTGATCATGTGAATTTTGTACAAACAGTCAGATGCATGCCTCCACTGAAGCACAAGATGTTCTGTGAATTATTTTTAAAATTATCCTGGAGAACATGATCATCAGATTTTGAACAAACTTGTGGAGTCCATTCAGCTTGAATATTGCTGTCGTTGCCATTCTGAAACCCTGAAATTTCTCAGGGTTTCAGAATGGTAAAACACTCATTTTTTTTAACACAAATTATTATGCTGACTATATAATTATTAATGATCAAGAATCTGTGATTTGAATTCTGCTTCACCTTTATATAACTGACAAAAGTTTTCACTGACCAACTTAATTGTATTTTGTAAATATAAAGAAATTTAGATTGTAATGTTGTGTTTAGTTAGTTCCTGTTCACATTGCCTTAAACTTTTATCACTGGCTCCAAGTGACCAGACCACAGCAGTAATTGCTCTTGCCAGAACCGGCAACAAATCAACAAGCAACCAGCAGCTGCTTCCAGTTCCAGGTCAATAATTTCCATTCAGGTCTAAATGAGCTTTTTCTTAACTTATCAGTATTCCTGTCCACCCAACCCCTCCCCACATCCTACTGGGGTCGATTGGCCAGTCAATCTCATGGGAAATCTGCATGTAATTGAGGGTTATGTAACATTTGCAGGACCAGGACACCATAAAGCCTTATTTGATTCAGGTCTTTTGGAGCTTTCTTTAAATGCCAGTGGGTAGCAGGGGCAGACGTATGGCAGCGAGCTGGAGACGGGCAGAGCTGTTTGGTTCAGCTGCTTCATCACAGTCAAGTGCTATACAGCTTTGGCATATTGACAGTACTATTGTATGCATCAATGTGGTAAAAGATTACATTGTAAACTCAATTTACATTGCAATTACACTGCTAAATAAAGTAATAAGCCACGAGAGGCTGTGCATTACAGTAATTTTACAAGACAAGATTGCAGCGAAAAGCAATGCAGAATATGATTCTGATGTTTTCCAACGGTCAAAAGAGTTCATTTAGTCTTTTCATATACTTTTGTACATGCCTGAATCATTGCCAGTAATAAATAATTACCATTACAAATTTAATTGGTAAAATTTTACAATAAGGGTTCAGTTATGTATCTTTGGAAAATGTTGAAGTATTACATATTAGTGGTTTCTGCTGAGATTCCCAGTAACTAATGAGTGCAAATGATCACCTGTTAAACATTTACAATGTCTTATTCTTATGTAAAGCTTTACAAATGAAATCCCTGTCACAAGGTTTAATTCCAGCCTATATTGCACAGACCCCCCACAGGGTCAGTTTAAATTGCACTTGCATAAAACTAACTATTAATAACATATTTGTTGTGAAAATCCCCAAATGAAGATCACCAGCATAACAAAAAGTGGCTTTAGAAGTCAATATATTTTTGGTTTTATTTCCATATAATTGAACAAAGCCCGGTAACACTTTCTATGAAGCCCATTCTTATAATAAATTAGCTCCATTTATACTTATTTATAAATAAATAAAGTATAAAGACTCATTAAGACCTACTGCATTATAAGAACAGTTACATTTATATTATTTTTATAATTATACTTATAAGTCATGCATTTGCTTTTTCAATGCGCATGCTCATAATCCATTATACACTGATTTATAAGTATTAAGTAGACAGTTGATTTCTATCTCATCTGGTGTAAATAAGGTATATAGCAGGTGTTAACAGTGATTAACAACCATTAATAATGAAGGACGGGGTGAAGTGGGGATGCTATAAACCATTCATGCTTATTTGATTAGAGAGAATAATTACCCTGGCCTGCTTTTGTCAATCACTGTGTCACACCCTCCACCACAACACACCGCAGCAGACCAATCATTTATGACTCTACACACACCCCACACCCCACCACAGCCCAGAACGGGGGGCAACTACTGACTTCACCCCAGGGGTTATGCACGTCAAATGGGAGCCAGCCCATGCTGGTCAGCAGGTAAAGTGGTTGAATTTGATCATCAAAGGTCAGCAGCAAAGACATTGGGTGAGATTAAATACATATTGGATATTTCTGTTATTTAACATTTAATTAATGCGGAAGGAATACTGAATTTGTTTTTGTGCAAGTGAGATGAGTAAATGCATGCTCACATTAGAACTACAATAACCATGTTGACACAGCACACACAACGCCTCTAAAGCGATAAAATCAACATGGGGACTGAAGAGGGGGAAGTCAACAAATAGGAAAACAAAGTAACTTGCGTCACTTATTGAAAAACTAACTCGGATAAAGTAATGTTACTTTACTAGTTATTTAAAAAAAGTAATCTGATTACATAACTCATCTTGCATTACTTGTAATGCCCCAACGTGTTTGCATAATACTATTAAGACATCATGGAAGATCAAATATTGAAAAGGTCTTTAATACATAATTTCTCCAATTTAATGGACTCTGCATTTGGTTTCATGCTTTTCACACCCTGGAGTTATAAAAAGATTTTTTTTTAATTATATATGAAGGTTGTAATGACCACAACTAAGTGATATGAGCGTAAAGCGTTACAAGGTCACATTAAAACATTTTTTACCAAATCTTAATAATTTATTTTGCACCTTTTTATTTTTTGTTTTTATTGTTTTACCCTTGTCCCCAAAAAACTTTCAGATGTAAAGTATCCCAAAATATGAATTAGTACATGTTTACAATGATGAGCTAAACAAAGAGTAAAATGAATACACCGTTTCAGAATTTATTGTTTGTGCATGATTTTTTTTAATCCAAAAATGTCTTTTGCTTGTGATGTTACTGCACAACAGCTTTTTGCCACCAATAGTTTTTGCGCTCTACCAAGGAGACAACAGTGTCAGAGAAGAGCTTGAGATAAAAGACGGAAGGAGTTCCCAGAAGGAGGGAAACGAGGATCAACACATTACTATGGGATATTGTGCTCTAGCGCCATCTGCTGAAGACACCTTTATTCACGCCTGAAAGGCCAATGACGCATGCCGACGTGGGCGGGGCTACCTGCCCACAGCATATAAATGCAGTCGTATGCGTCATTCCCTTTGTTCAGTCCAGCTCTTCACCAGGACCCCGACTGTGCGGGTCCCAGAGGTGTTGTACCTCGTTTCCCTCCTTCTGGGAACAGTAGTTATATGCATAACTCAACATTCCCATTCAGTCGGTCAACTTGGTACAACACATTACTATCGGACCTACATTCACGCCCCGCCAAGTCGCTGAACTAAACGTAAGGGACCAGCACCGCCACATGATCCTTTTTCAAGAGAGTGACGGTCCTTGGTCTAAAGCCCCTGCAGTAAGCATGGACCGAGCCACTGTCAAAGCAGTGACATCTAGTCGGTAAAACCGAACAAAATGCTTACCGAACAAAATGCTTACGACCAGAAAAATCCTCGCGCACATTTGCCCGAGGGACTGGTTTATATCTCTCTATCTGAAAGATGTCTATTTTCAGATTCAGATAATACCCCGTCACAGGCCATTCTTGAGATTTGCCTTTGACGGTTGGGTATATCAATACACCGTCCTGCCGTTCGGCCTGTCTTTAGCACCCTGTACATTCACGAAGTGCATGGACGCGGCTCTCACCCCCTTGAGAATAGAATTGGACTCTGTGGCTATGACGGCTCATTTATCAACACAGCGCGCGCGCCGTGTTCGCCGCCTGGCCGCCTCTTTCCAGAAGGGCAGCATCGTCCCCTTGAAAACCTTTCAGAAGGTGTTGGGTTGTATGGCCTCAGCTGCTGCAGTGCTCCAGCTGGGCTTAATGCGCATGCACCCGCTTCAACGCTGGCTGAAGCATCGAGCTTCGAGCGGCTCGCCGAGCTTGGGCCTCTGGCCGCGAACGAATCAGAGTGACTCAGAGCTGCACCTCGGCTCTGCAGCCCTGGTTAACGGCCGACTGGTATCAGCGGGGAGTAGCCCAAATCTGGCCCAGCCGCCCGCTGTATCACAGACAGCCCCGTGGCCGATTCCGGTGAGGGCAGATCTCCTCTCTCAAGCTCGCGGCTCGATCTGGCATCCCCATCCAGAGCGCTGGTCTCTGCACGTATGGTTGATCAACGGGTACCCGTTATCCTGCCAGAAGGAGTGATGAACACGATTACACAATAAAGAGCTCCCTCTACTAGAAAGCTTTACGCGTCTAAATGGTCTGTGTTCTCCAAATGGTGCACCGACAAAAATCTGGACCCACGAACGTGTAGGGTCGCGCGGTTGCTTAGTTTCCTCCAAGAGCTGTTGGATAAGGGGAGGTCCCCCTCCACGCTTAAAGTCTATGTGGCGGCCGTTGCAGCGTTCGCAGAGTCGACGCGCAGGCGATCACTAGGAAGGAACGAGCTTGTCATCCGCTTCCTTAGGGGAGCCAGGAGGATGAACCCCCCGCGCCCCCCGTCGGTTCCTATGTGGGATCTTTCTTTGGTCCTCAAGGCCCTGAAAGCATATCCCTTTGAACCGTTAGATTCCGTGAATCTAAAGTACCTATCACTCAAAACCGTTTTTCTGACCGCTCTGTCATCAGTCAAACGCGTGGGGGATCTACACGCACTGTCTGTCAGCGCTGCGTGTCTTGAGTTTGGGCCGAATGACTCTAAAGTCATCCTCAAACCTAGACATGGTTATGTCCCAAAAGTTCTTGGCACTCCGTTCAAAAGGTCTGCAATGCCGTTTGGGCGTCAGGGCTCATTCCACTAGAGGCATGGCCTCGTCATGGGCATGGTCCAGCGGATTTTCTATTCATGACATATGTGTGGCGGCTGGCTGGGCCTCCCCGTCCACCTTTGTTAGGTTTTATAACCTGGAAGTTCCCGCCCTGCAGGCTAAACTTCTGTCAGTATAAGTGAGATGTATGTTCTGTCCAGATCCGTTCATGCGCAGGCTACTCTCACGCGACTTAGCTCTCCTGGTTGAGCAGCACTATATTGGGTATATATGGATTGGCAGCGCCGCTCTGTATTCCCTATGTGTGCTTATGTACTTAACTTAGGCCGGCCCGCGTTGCTGGCCGCCTTATTCCCCGCTTAATCTGGGATCCCCGGGATTCCCTGGGACTCATGAGTGGATGCTTGGCACGCACGGCGTTGACAAAGGGTTCCCGTAGCGTAAGCTAACTTACGCAATACGAGAGAACCTCTCGTAAGAGAACTTATCGGTTACCTAATGTAACCTCGGTTCTCTCTAGAAGAGGGAACGTGTATTGCGTAACCGGCCGTGCTCACGCCACGAGCGACTTGCGCCACGAGCGACAGCCTCCGAGCCCCGCTTATATACGCTAAGCCACGCCCATTCTGGTGGGCTAAGATGCGAGCGGCCTTCATTGGACGTGATGTCACGCCAGGCTCAGTGGTAGGCTGCTGCAGTTGCCGCAGGGCAGCCAATGAGCACGATAGACAGCCTGCTCTAGGTCTGCTAGCTGCTGCACTGCGTTGACAATGAATACAAAATTAAGGATAATTTTTTCGCTTCAATATCTTGAAAAGATTCATCTTTCCCGTAGCGTGAGCTAACTTACACAATACTCGTTCCCTCTTCTAGAGAGAACCGAGGTTACGTTAGGTAACCGATACGTTTTATTCCAACATTGCATCCGCCATGTTTTCTCAATGACCCAACTTCCTAAAAAAATCCCAAGTTTCCCCATTTGTAATTCCGACTTTGTGGTGGCGTTCATGTGCATTTGACTTGTAAATACAATCTTTCCGACATGACTTGATTGCACAGTACTTACATCACAAGCTGTACTTTGGTCCAATGAGATGTCAGTGTTGGCAGTTCTCTTACGAGAGTATCTCTCGTATTGCGTAATTGCTTACGCTAGGGGAAAAACTCTTTTCCACGAGATATTGAAGCCAAAAATTATCCTTAATTTTTCATTAATGTAAAACGCTTTGCAGCAGCAAGCAGACATAGGCGAAACAGCTCGCGCGCCTATTGGCTGCTCTAGCGGCAAATGCAGCAGCCTATCGAGAGAGACTCTGCGTGACGTAATGACCAATGGGGGCAATTCGCGCCCATATCGTCACGTCCCGCCAGAAAGGGCGTGGTCTCACCTTATAAATATGCTCGTTAGGCTGGTACAAGCTGATTTTCATCTCTTCAGCGACGCACACGCATCGCTGGATCCGGAGTGAGAAGCCGCGCCGTCGAAGCAAGCCTTTCAGCGGGACGAGCTCTGGAGTCGCTGGCCTCGCCGCCTTCAACTGCCATACCTGCTGCGCTTTCCGGCGTTCTATATCCTTTTATTTACTCTGTGTATCTTTACTCTGCTGAGAGTGTGTGCTCGCTTACTTGACGCGACTCACACTTCTCTTCACAAAAGAGCTGCGTCTTTTTAAAGATGCCATCCTGTGGCTCGTGCCGCGCCCCGCTCAGCGATGGAGACCGTCACGTCATCTGTGTTTCCTGCCTGGGTGAGGATCACGCGGCCCTCGCGCTCGCCGACGGCGGATGCCCTCATTGCGAGTTTTTGCCTATGGTGACTCTGAGGACTCGCCTGGCATCATTCTCCGAGCCTTCACCACAGCCCGCCGTGGTGCCGCGCCGCAAGAAGCGCCGCGCCCAGCGCGCCCCCGAGCTTTCTCCAGAGCTTCGCCGGCTTCGCTCGAGTCGCTCACTGATGGACAACGGCCGCCGCCTGCCGCCGTGCCGTCCACGAGTTCGACGAACCCACCGAGGCGTGTTCTCTTCTGGCGTCCGATAGCGAGGATTGGGCGAGCTCCGTGGACCTCCCCTCCGCTAGAGTTTCCCGCCAGACCACTGGTAAGAGAGCCGGCATTGAGACTGAGCTGATGCGTCTGCTCTCTCAGGCCGGGGAAAGCATCGGCCTCGATTGGGAGGCGCCCGCGCAACCGCCGCGCAACAGACTGGACGGACGCTTTCTCGGACGGACGCTTTTTCGTCACGAGGAAGTGACGAAATCGTGGAACGCCCCCTTCTCCGCCAGGCTGCGTACCTCTGCCTCTGCTGCTTTCTCCTCGGTGGATGGCGCGAAGGACAGAGGGTACCTTTCCGTTCCTCCTGTGGAACCAGCTGTAGCGTCTCATCTCTGCCCGCCCTCCGCTGGACGGCGCGCTCACACGACGCTACCATCTAAAGCCTGCCGAGTGACGTCAGCCATGCACGGACGCGCTTACACCGCCGCCGGGCAAGCAGTTTCAGCGCTGCACACTATGGCTATCCTGCAGATCTTCCAGGCCGACCTTCTCCTTAAACTGGACGAGGAAGGGCCCGGAGCGATCTGTGTGGCGGACCTGAGAAGCGCTACAGACCTCGCTCTTCGCGCTGCTAAAGCCGCTGCACAGGCCATAGGACGGAATATGGCCTCTCTCACCGTGGCTGAGAGACACTTATGGCTGACGCTGTCCGAGATGACGGAAGCCGAGCGCTCTGTATTTCTCGACGCGTCCATTTCACCAGCGGGCCTTTTCGGATCTGCCGTCAAAGATTTCGCGGACAGATTCATGGAGGTACAAAAGACTTCGCAGGCTATGAAGCACTTCCTTCCGAAGCGCTCGAGCTCCGCTGCAGGCCGCTCTAAACAGCCGTCTGCTCGCAGTTCTCAGCCGCAGCCTGCACCGCCCGTCGCTGCCGCTTCACAGCGCCGCCACGCCCGAGACCAAAGACCGCGCTCTCGCTCTGCTGGACGCCGCCCCCCTCAGCGCAGGCCCCGGCCGAGGATTGAGATCAAGCCCGAGGCCTCAAAATCTTCCTAGCCATTCTAGGAAAGCGACGGTGTTCGGATCCCGCTGCGGCCGGATTTCCACCAAAACTTCTCGCTCGGTCAGTTCCAAGCATCGCGACTGTCCCAGTGTATTTCGTAGTGAGCCAGCCGGTGTCTCAGCCCGTTTGCCTGCGCACAAAAGCCGTTTTTACGGCTACCCAGATAAATCCAATAAAGAGTGCATTTTCTGTTTTTTTCCGGCCACGGCCGATGGTGTTATGAGTGTTGTAAGAATGCCCACCCAGTGCCCATTCCCACACCCAGACACAGCCCGCCACGGTGCAGGGCTAGCACAAATAAAATCGACTCAGGTCTACGAAACTACGGTGAAAAACAAAGTGTCTCATCTACTTCGTGCCGAGATAGCGAAACTACTGAGCAAAGGGGCTATAGAACCTTTATCTCAGGCTCAGAGCGAAGGGGGCCTATACAGCAGATATTTTCTGGTACCGAAAAAGGATGGGGGTCTCAGACCCATTTTAGATCTGCGACAGCTGAACAGAGTGCTTGTGAAACGCCAGTTCAGAATGCTTACGACCAGGAAAATCCTCGAACAAGTGCGCCACGGGGACTGGTTTATGTCAATAGATCTGAAAGACGCCTATTTCCAAATACGAATAGCGTCCCATCACAGGCGATTCTTGAGATTCGCCTTCGAGGGCCAGGCATATCAATACACAGTCCTGCCGTTCGGCCTGTCCCTGGCACCTCGTACATTTACGAAGTGCATGGACGCGGCGCTCGCACCCCTGAGACTTCAGGGCATGCGAGTCCTGAACTACTTGGACGATTGGCTGATTCTAGCTCGATCACGATCGGAGCTCATAGAACACAGGGCCGCATTACTCGAGCACCTCGAGGAGCTGGGCCTTACAGTCAATTGGGCGAAGAGCTCACTGTTCCCCAGTCAGAAAATTTCCTTTCTGGGAACAGTGTTGGACTCGCTATCCATGACGGCACGCCTGTCACCAGAGCGCGGGCTAAATATTCAGCGCGTCGCAAAATCCTTCCGCCACGGCGCGATAGTTCTGCTCAAAAGGTTTCAGAAAATGCTGGGGCTGATGGCCTCAGCAGCCTCTGTACTCCAGCTGGGCTTGCTCCGCATGCGCCCACTGCAGATGTGGCTGAAAGCGCGGGTTCCACCCAGGGCATGGACAGCGGGTCTGTTTCGCCTCAGGGTCGACCTTCAGTGTGTTTCAGCTCTGGAACCTTGGAAAATAACCGACTGGTACCAGTCAGGTGTGAGTCTGGGGACCGCTTCGAGTGTGAAGGTGGTGTCTACGGACGCCTCCACCTCGGGGTGGGGAGCACTGCTCGAGGGCAGACCGCTAGCTGGCCTGTGGTCAGAACGGGAAAAGCTCCTTCACATAAACTGCTTGGAGATGATAGCAGTCGACAAAGCGCTACGGCGTTTTTGTCCCCAGGTAACAGGCCACCACGTCTTGGTCCGGTCGGACAACATGTCAGTGGTGGCATACATAAATTGCCAGGGCGGCGTCAGGTCATGAAACCTTCACAGGCTGACGGAACGCCTCCTGGTCTGGGCTCAGCACAACCTGCTCTCACTGAGAGCAGCGCACGTGCCTGGTCACCTGAATGTGGGACCAGACAGACTGTCCAGGAACAATGTTCCAGCAGGGGAATGGTCGCTGCACCCGCAGACGGTCCAGCTGCTGTGGAAAACGTTCGGCAGAGCACGGGTGGACCTATTCGCGTCCCACGAAAACGCTCATTGCCCGGAGTTTTTCTCGAAAAGCAAGGACGCGCTGGCTCATGTTTGGCCCCGCTGCCCCCTATATGCTTTTCCTCCTGTCTCGCTCCTGCCTCAGGTGTTGGAACGAATCAGGGAGAACGGATACCCAGTGCTGCTCGTAGCTCCGCTCTGGACAAACCAGACGTGGTTCCCTGCCCTGATGCAGCTGACCAGCACTGCCCCATGGCCTGTACCATTGAGGAGAGACCTCCTCTCTCAGGCGGAGGGCTCGATTTGGCACCCTCGCCCGGAGTTGTGGTCCCTGCACGCATGGGCCATCAACGGGTATCCGCTAGCCTCCCAGAAGGAGTGTTAAACACGATCGCGCAGGCTAGAGCTCCGTCTACCAGGCGGCTCTACTCCTCGAAATGGTCTGTTTTCTCTGCATGGTGTCAAGCCCAGAGCTTTTCACCTGTGGAATGCGGGGTTTCGGAAGTGCTTTCCTTCCTTCAAGAGCTACTGGATAAGGGCAGGACCCCATCCACGCTCAAAGTATATGTGGCGGCCATAGCAACGTTTGCAAAACCGGTGTCTGGCCAGTCGCTGGGGAAAAACGACTTAGTCGTGCGTTTCCTTAGGGGAGCTCGGAGGCTGAACCCTCCCAGGCCCCCTTCAGTCCTGACGTGGGACCTTTCCACGGTCCTGGAGGCCATGAAACACCTGTCGTTCAAAACAGTGTTTCTCATGGCTCTCGCTTCAGTGAAGCGCATAGGGGACTTGCAGGCGCTTTCAGTAAGCGCGTCATGTATGGAGTTTGGGCCTAATGACTCGAAGGTCATTCTCAAACCTAAGCACGGGTATGTGCCGAAATCCCTCAATACATCGTTTAGGGCCCAGGTAATTTCCCTGTCCGCCCTTCCGGTTCTCAGTGAGGAGGAGGACGCGAGTCTCCTTTGCCCCGTCAGGGCATTGAGAGCTTATGTGTCGCGCTCGTCTGTTTTCAGACAGACGGAGCAGCTTTTCGTTTTGTTTGGTGGGCGTTCCAAGGGACTTGCCGCCTCAAAACAGAGCCTATCCAGATGGATAGTGGATGCCATTGCGCTCGCTTACACTGCAAAGGGCCTACAGTGCCCCTTGGGTGTCAGAGCGCACTCCACGAGAGGCGTGGCCTCTTCGTGGGCATGGTCGAGCGGGGTTTCCCTGCAAGATATATGTACGGCCGCGGGCTGGGCCTCGCCGTCTACATTTATAAAATACTATAACTTGGAGGTACCCGCCTTACAAGCTAAGCTTTTGGCGGTCTAAAATTCAGTGCTATCTGCCCCGCTGTGCGGCCCAGAAGCTGAGTTTACTGCAGCCCCATGAGTGTTGACACACGTATGGTCACCCAGATCAGGCTGAAAGCTTTCACCCTGGCTGCGCGTTTTATTGTCATATGATAGCCCCGCTGGGTGCTTTTTTATAGGTAATGACGCTTCCAGCCTCTCTTCCTCCACTCTATGTGAGTTTATGGTGATTATGCACTACATGAGCCCTGGGCTTCGGCCCTTGGGACTTTGGTGTCGGATCCCTGTACGCACGGCGTGTTGCATTGTGTTCCCCTAGCGTAAGCTATTACGCAGTACGAGAGATACTCTCGTAAGAGAACGTACTCGGTTACTAACGTAACCTCGGTTCTCTCTAGAGAGGGAACGAGTACTGCGTATCTTGCCGTGCTTGGAATACGCTCTGGTTCGCTTCAGCGATGAAAACCAGCTTGTACCAGCCTAACGAGCATATTTATAAGGTGAGACCACGCCCTTTCTGGCGGGACGTGACGATATGGGCGCGAATTGCCCCCATTGGTCATTACGTCACGCAGAGTCTCTCTCGATAGGCTGCTGCATTTGCCGCTAGAGCAGCCAATAGGCGCGCGAGCTGTTTCGCCTATGTCTGCTTGCTGCTGCAAAGCGTTTTACATTAATGAAAAATTAAGGATAATTTTTGGCTTCAATGTCTCGTGGAAAAGAGTTTTTCTCCTAGCGTAAGCTATTACGCAGTACTCGTTCCCTCTCTAGAGAGAACCGAGGTTACGTTAGTAACCGAGTACGTTTTACCTAATGCAATGCCACGGAAATATGAACTACATGGCAGACAAAATACTAGGGTTGCTCTGATCAGGATTTTTGCAGCTGATACCGATTACCGATTTTTTTGTCATCATGATCGGGCGATACCGTTCCCGATCATTCAAGCTTTATATAAGTGATAATTAAGCTCTCTGTTTAATGTCAGTTTTTTTTTTTCAGATAAGTAATATCGCAATGTTGATTTAATTGAAAATCAAATAAATAAGCACAGCAAATTTTAATAGGCCTTTAAAAATAGGGCTTATGCAAAACACTATCCATATTAGGATACTCTGGCTTATTAAAAAGCCTACAAGACTTAATGTCAAACTGAACATAATTACAACCCATGAAGTGTAATTAAACATTGTCCTGTATGTGACTGAGGACAAAAACAAATAGAAACACTGCAACTCATAAATGAACAAAGTGAGTAGTCTGATACAAAAATTATCAGGAATATTATTCAGCAAGTGCTGAGTATTTTTGCCCTTCCTTCCTGCGTCATACTAAAGTATGTAAGGTAGGATTCTCTTTATAAATTCGAGCTGTTCTGCATTTTGAGGAGATATTCCTCTTTTCATTCAAAAAATATACAGCTGTACTGAATAGTCGCTCACCATCAACACTTGAGTGTTAAACATTTAGCACTAGAAATAGAAATACAACATGAATTGCATAAAGTAATCATATGTAAAAAAAAAAAAAAAAAAAAGTGCGTAATCTTCACAAAAGTGATTTAGTTAAGAGCAATGAGAGACTGTTTGATAAACATGCAAGGACAGCAGCAGTTTTATTAGCCTGCTTTCACTTTAACACCGAATGCACTATTTACGTTTACTTAAAGCTGCAGTCGGCAAGTCTGGCAGATTGAGTGGACTTAGGCAACATTTTTAATGTTTACAACTCTCATGCCCCTCCCCCACTATCAACGGATACCCTCCCACCGAGTTCGTGCTCGTCAGTGCGTGTGCACCAGGTTATCTGTGAACGCGCCCGTCTCATCAGCATCCATCAACACCATGGAGTATTTGGAGGTATGCTGCCCTGGCTAATCTACTGATAGATTGCAATTGCTAACGTCATTTATACTCTAAATGAGCTTACCTGATTTGTTAGTGTTTTGAAAGCGAGATACATCCGCCATCACTCTTCGTTACTGCGCGAACTTCCGGCGTGTGCATGTGATTGTAACGTGCGCGAGGGGTGGCGTGTGCCCGATCTGTGGTTGACAGTCAGATCTCACACCCCCCTGCGCTGATTGGACCCGATGATCCGGGAGCTGTGGATTTTTACAAAACAAATAACACGCTCCAGGTGGAGTTAGAAGCTCGGGTTTTTTTCTAAAACCACTTTATTTATGTTGTTCTGTCGGATTATAGTGTCGATTTCACTGAATATGATAAAAAAAATGTTGCCGACGGCAGCTTTACTTAAGACAGAAACGATAAGTGTGTGTATTTGACCGTCCAATCCCAGTAAGTTAAGTACTCAGTATGAGCAGCAGCTTTATGTGCGTGCGTTCCAGGTGTGTGCGCTGACTGGACCCGTCTCTCAGACAGCGCGCACATATCCATTGAGCGCGGTTTCAAATCACTTGTTCGTAAATCGCAAGGCTTAAAAATGCATTGTTTCTGGAGACCGTGTAATAACTCCACACTGGTGATGACATGACTGTGGCGCTAAAGTCTGATGTCATCAATTTGCAATCGGTTGGTGAGATCGACCTATTTTAGTGAATCCCCATGGAGTCATAGAATGAGATTATCGGCCGATACCAATCTGCGGTCGATCGATCGGAGCATCCCTACACGTTTGTGGTTGGTGAGGAAAAGGATAAAGGGATAAAAATATGACAAATATGGATTCCTTTTGTTTTATCGTTACAAAATCTCTGTAACGACTCGAGTTGCTCATTGCTTGTATAAAACGGCTGCAGTGGCACTATGGTAAAATAAGAATCTTCAATAAAGTGTTAAATTTATTATTACTAATTATAAAAATTCCTGTAAATAAATGTAAACTATTTTTCAAAGTAATTTAGTCCATTATCCTTTTGGTACTATCCACTATATACATGTAAATACTAAACAGAAAAGGTGTTTAAATTATATAAACACCTTAAATTATCTGGTTTAAATGATAATCATTTTCCAAAAAAGGTGTTTTGTAAGTTTTTTAATGACATTGTCATAATCAAACACTCCATGATTTGTTGATAATAGAATATAGTGTCTGAGTATGTGTGAGGTAGAGGAACCGCAGCCAGCCACTCGGGGCCAAAAGCAACATGATCCCGATGTAATGAGAATGTGTCAACATCCCGTCAGCCATGGTCCAACACACACATAGACACACTTGCACATATACACACGTAACAAATGCACTCACCACCGTGTGTATCTCATGCTGGAGTGGACGTGCAATCAAGAGCTCGTAAGTTTTGCATGATTTCATGCACAGTCCCCCTGTCAGGCAGGGATTCAACTGGAGTTGGCCTTCTCCGCTGCAAATCAAATGGCCTGTAAGACTGTTGACTGCTGAATGATGTGGAGATGTACTGCTGTGCTGTCATCAGGGCTTGACATTAACACCCGCCAACCCGCCAAATGCGGGTGCATTTCACCCGTGGCGGGTAACACAGTCACTCTCACTAGCCACTTTGGCGTGTTGAAGATTTGTAGTCTTGTCAAAGGACATCTGACATAACAAACGAAT